>NC_134355.1:593056159-593356159 GCF_048569485.1 Anomaloglossus baeobatrachus | reverse complement strand
GTTTTGGGTGTGACAGATTCCCTTTAAGTGCACAGTTAACACTTCCTGGATTAAGAAATCTTACTGTGACATTACATAAGTAGTCTCAACTCTGAATAAACACTGCAGGGCTTTACCAGCCACAGCCAGTCTGGATATATGCAGCAGCATCACGGCAGATATGACTGATGTAGATAGGTGCAACAGTGAGTATGGTAAGTACAGCTGGTACGGATAGGTGCAGCAGGTACTAGAATACAAACTGGCGTAAGCAGTACAGCAACACAACAATGCAGCAGCGGCACAAGGGACCTGACAATCGACAAGGATAGACCACATTACCCAGGCACCTCGCTATGGCTGAGAGGCACGCAGGCCTTTTAAGAAAAGGTGAGCGTGCCCTAAGCATGCTCCCAGGATACTTGTGCGGCATGTGCAGGTTTTGGGAGCCAGTAGTAAAGACCAAGGAAGAATCTGCCACCGTTAAGCAGCAGGGAGGGTGAGTGTGCCATCGTCCCCGCTGGCTGAAGTGGGTAGGACAATGCAGGGATGCCGGTAATGTCGTTACACGTATTTTACCTAATACCTATTCATAGTTGCCTTTTATTAGCCGTGATACCCCATTGGGAACTTGTAGTGATATCAAACTCATATCTCATATATACTGTGTATATTCCATTCAAAGAGTTTTCTTTATTTTCATGACTCTGAAAATTGTAGATTCACATTGAAGGCATCAAAACTATGAATTAACACATGTGGAATGAAATACTTAACAAAAAAAGTGTGAAACAACTGAAAATATGTCTTATATTCTAGGTTCTTCAATGTAGCCACCTTTTGCTTTGATTACTTCTTTGTACACTCTTGGCATTCTCTTGATTAACTTCAAGAGGTAGTCACCAGAAATGGTTTTCACTTCACAGGTGTGCCCTGTCAGGTTTAATAAGTGGGATTTCTTGCCTTATAAATGGGGTTGGGACCATCAGTTGTGTTGTGCAGAAGTCTGGTGGATACACAGCTGATAGTCCTACTCAATAGACTGTTAGAATTTGTATTATGGCAAGAAAAAAGCAGCTAAGTAAAGAAAAACGAGTGGCCATCATTACTTTAAGAAATGAAGGTCTATCAGTCCGAAAAATTGGGAAAACTTTGAAAGTGTCCCCAAGTGCAGTGGCAAAAACCATCAAACACTACAAAGAAACTGGCTCACATGAGGACCGCCCCAGGAAAGGAAGACCAAGAGTCACCCCTGCTTGGAGGATAAGTTTATCAGAATCACCAGCCTCAGAAATCGCAGGTTAAAAGCAGCTCAGATTAGAGACCAGATCAATGCCACACAAAGTTCTAGCAGCAGACACATCTCTAGAACAACTGTTAAGAGGAGACTTTGTGCAGCAGGCCTTTGTTACGAGGGGGACCCGGGGAAGCGTGCCAAGATGGTATATGGACAGCTTCCGCCGGTCAAGGTCCACTGTGCGGTGTAAGGGACCGCTGCTATGGTGGGAGAAGAGTGAGCGGGTTGCTGCTAGCGATCGTCTGGAATGTCACAGACGATCTGCGTACACCTGTCCGCCCTAACCCGTGAGGGTTGTATGGCACGGGGCTCACAACTCGGTGTACCTGTTGCACGGGGACGCACAGAGGTGCCTACGCACGTGTGCCAGCGGGAGTCACAGGAATATGGCACGAGGGTAGCACAGAGGTGCCCACGCACGTGTGCTTCAGAAACCAGGTGAGTCCGACAGAGATTCAAGGAGCTCACCTGGGACAGGAACACAGCCTGTTAAACGGAATACTGCCGGAGCAGCAAGGCAGGGGCGAGACCTGCAAAATACAATGACGTCTGTACAGTGGAGTGGCAGCACGCTGCCAAACATAGAAGGACGGTCGCGCGCCGCCATGATGGCAGGAGGGGTTTTTAAGGAGATGTAGCTCCAGCCTAGGGCGGGCGCGAGACGGATGTGACCCAATCATGATCTGTGACGTCCTGGCCCGGCCAGTCAGGATTCAGCACATCACCAGCCTCGTTATCTGGCCGTGTGATACCAGTGAGCGAATCAGAAGATGTCACGTGGGGCACATGCTCAACCTCCTGCCTCTGGGTCATAAAGGCGGGATCTTCGTTTTCACAATGTGCAGAGCTAAGGGAAGTCTTGCTGCTTCCCTGAGCATCTATCCTTTGCACACTGTGCAACCACTCCGACCATCTGCGATGCCGAGCAGGAGGACACGTGGCAGTCAAGGGATGGGAGACCACTCCATTCCTTACAAGGAGTAAACCACTAGGTGTCACCCTTCTGCTGCATCTAGGAGGAGGAAAATCCTGCAGTCTCCCAGACCTTTGGTGCTGCTGAGCAGGTGGGCTCGTGGCAGACAAGGAATGGGGGACCACCTCATTCCTTGCAAGAGGAGAGCCACAAGATGTAACATTCCCCCGCCGCCTGTGCTCAAAGGCTGCTACCAAACCAGGAGCGTGGACATGATCCTCCAATTCCCAGGTCCTATGCTTCGGTCCACGACCGACCCACTCCACGAGGAAGTACCTCTTGCCCTGAACGATTTTTCTTTTAACCAACCTCGCTACTTCAGGGTTGTCGGACGAGGAGTCGGCCGTCGGCCACCAATCATGCCTGGCCTCTAGAACTCTGGTCCTTTTGGACCTGAAGAGGCCCACGACCTTGGAGGTATGGTCCCAGGAAAGTACATCGTTCCGTAACCTAGGGGGAACGAGGGTCTGGCCAGGTGGCACCAGGTCTAGGGGAGTGGGTGACCCGGTGGTCCCGAGGTGTTCTTTACATGACCCTGCCCAGGACGAGATCTCCCCTGTTGTCCAGTTGAGTATCGGAGCATGCCGTGTCAACCAGGGGAGTCCTAGTAGGATCTCATCCGTCCCCTCTGGAAGCACCAGAAAGGACACCTGCTCATGGTGGCCTGGTGGTACATCCATCCTGAGAGGGACGGTGATCTGGGTAATGGGTTTGACAAGTAGGGACCCGTTGACTACCTGGACACTGATTGGTTTAGGCAACAGGACCAGGGGAACAGAGTACCTAGTTGCCAGGGAGGCTGAAATGAAATTGCCGTCAGCGCCAGTGTCTAAGCAAGCCAGGGCAGGGAAGACAGTGGTGCCGAACTGCAACTGGGCGCTGAGGGTTAATTTAGAAGGAGAGGCAGCATCTAGGGTTCCTCCTCTGATGGAAACCAGACTTTGTCTCTTTTCCGATGGTTTTGAACATCGGGTAGCTACATGTCCCCTCTGCCCACAGGCAAAGCAAACGACCGGCGGCCGAGAGCCTGTGGTAGAGGAGACCACCTTGGAGACTTCCATGGGCTCCCCAGAGTCATCAACAGAACTGGCTGGGAGACTGGTCTGGTGGGGAAGGAGAGTCAGAGGCTCTGTAGGCCAGGTAGACGTGGGTGCCGAAGAGACCTCGAGCCTCCGCTCCGCGTGGCGGATGTCTATGCGAGAAGCAAGCCGTATCAAGGCCTCTAAGGTGGTCGGCACATCACGCGTGGCCAGCGCGTCTTTGACGAACCCTGCCAGACCCTCCCAGAACACAGGGACAAGGACTTTATCTGGCCAGTCCAGCTCTGCGGCGAGTGTCCTGAACTGCACCGCAAAGTCCCCGACTGAAGTGGACTTTTGCCGAAGGCGTAGGAGTCGCAGCGCGGAGTCGTGGGTGACTGGAGGCCCGAGGAACACCTTTCTCATGGCCTCAAGATAAACTGGAAGGTGATTCACCACCCGATCTCCGCGCTCCCACAACGGCGTGGACCATTTTAGCTCTCTCCCTGTGAGCAGGGACTGGACGAATGCTACTTTCGCCTTCTCAGTAGCATAAAGAGTGGCGGACATCTCCAAGTAGGTGGTAACCTGGTTTATGAAACCACGGCACTCGGAGCTGTCCCCGTTGAAGCGCTCTTGGAGCTCAAGGCGAGGCGACTTTCCGCTCAATTCCACAGCCTGAGTAGCCGCTTGGGTGGCAATTGTCGCTAGAGCAGCCTTATCGGGGGAAGACCGCTCCACAGCTGCCAATCGTGACTCCAACTGCTGCACATAACGCAGCAACTGCTGCTGCTCTTCTGCCATAGCCAGACCTTTGGCGCGACCGTAATGTTACGAGGGGGACCCGGGGAAGCGTGCCAAGATGGTATATGGACAGCTTCCGCCGGTCAAGGTCCACTGTGCGGTGTAAGGGACCGCTGCTATGGTGGGAGAAGAGTGAGCGGGTTGCTGCTAGCGATCGTCTGGAATGTCACAGACGATCTGCGTACACCTGTCCGCCCTAACCCGTGAGGGTTGTATGGCACGGGGCTCACAACTCGGTGTACCTGTTGCACGGGGACGCACAGAGGTGCCTACGCACGTGTGCCAGCGGGAGTCACAGGAATATGGCACGAGGGTAGCACAGAGGTGCCCACGCACGTGTGCTTCAGAAACCAGGTGAGTCCGACAGAGATTCAAGGAGCTCACCTGGGACAGGAACACAGCCTGTTAAACGGAATACTGCCGGAGCAGCAAGGCAGGGGCAAGACCTGCAAAATACAATGACGTCTGTACAGTGGCGTGGCAGCATGCTGCCAGACATCCAAACATAGAAGGACGGTCGCGCGCCGCCATGATGTGCAGAGCTAAGGAAAGTCTTGCTGCTTCCCTGAGCATCTATCCTTTGCACACTGTGCAACCACTCTGACCCTCTGCGATGCCGAGCAGGAGGACACGTGGCAGGCAAGGGATGGGAGACCACTCCATTCCTTACAAGGAGTAAACCACTAGGTGTCACCCTTCTGCTGCATCTAGGAGGAGGAAACTCCTGCAGTCTCCCAGACCTTTGGTGCTGCTGAGCAGGTGGGCTCGCGGCAGACAAGGAATGGGGGACCACCTCATTCCTTGCAAGAGGAGAGCCACGAGATGTAACAGGCCTTCATGGTAAAATAGCTGCTAGGAAACCACTGCTAAGGACAGGCAACAATCACAAGAGACTTGTTTGGGCTAAAGAACACAAGGAATGGACATTAGACCAGTGGAAATCTGTGCTTCGGTCTGATGAGTCCAAATTTGAGATCTTTAGAATCAACCACCGTGTCTTTCTGCGACGCAGAAAAGGTGAACGGATGGACTCTACATGCCTGGTTCCCACCGTGAAGCATGGAGGAGGAGGTGTGATGGTGTGGGAGTGCTTTGCTGGTTACACTCTTGGGGATTTATTAAAAATTGAAGGCATACTGAACCAGCATGGCTACCACAGCATCTTGCAGCGGCATGCTATTCCATCCGGTTTGCATTTAGTTGGACCATCATTTACTTTTCAATAGGACAATGACCCCAAATACACCTCCAGGCTGTGTAAGGGCTATTTGACTAAGAAGGAGAGTGATGGGGTGCTACGCCAGAAGACCTGGCCTCCACAGTCACCAGACCTGAACCCAATCAAGATGGTTTGGGGTGAGCTAGACCGCAGAGTGAAGGCAAAAGGGCCAACAAGTGCTAAGCATCTCTAGGAACTCCTTCAAGACTGTTGGAAGACCGTTTCCGGTGACTACCTCTTGAAGCTCATCAAGAGAATGCCAAGAGTGTGCAAAGCAGTAATCAAAGCAAAAGGTGGCTACTTTGAAGAACCTAGAATATAAGACATATTTTCAGTTGTTTCACACTCTTTTGTTAAGTATTTCATTCCACATGTGTTAATTCATAGTTTTGATGCCTTCAATGTGAATCTACAATTTTCAGAGTCATGAAAATACATATATATTCTTTTTACTCATAGTTCTTAAATGTCCCCGGATCATATATATATATATATATATATATATATATATATATATATATATATATACAGTATATACACATACAGTTTATACAGTATATGCTGCAGCTTTTCTCTTCGGTCATTGCCATTAGCAACCGGAGTCACTCTTAATTTATAAATTTTGCCGGTGGGTCACTTCTCTAGTACTCAGGCCCCCGTTAGGGTCCCTAAGCTCCTCATTCTCCCCTTCAGCTTCACTATAACCAGCAGAATCAACAGTCTTTCTGGTCAGTCAAGTTCTACTCTTCTCTCAAGAGCCCACCTACCTTCCACTGATCGAGGGGATTCATCAGGTATCTGCCAGGGAATGGCCACGACCCACGTTTGACCCAGAAGGTCACACCAAATTAATGTTATTGGGGTTTTTCTTCCACTACGTCTCTCACAGACGCAGTCCATTCCTCTCTCTCAGGGGCTCTCCTCACACCAACTAACTTCTTCACCGCTCTTTTTCAAACTAAGCCCCTCCCCTTCACTAATAACCTCTAGACTGAGAGTACAAGGGAAGCAGCTTACACGCTGTGGCCACCTAATGGCCGTTGAAACACATTACACCATAACATAAACTTTAGACATTACATTTTATATACAGTAGACACGCGTGTGTGGGGCGGCTGAGCCTTAGGGGTACTTTGCACACTGCAACATCGCTAGCCAATTGTCGCGATGCCGAGCGCGATAGTCCTCACCCCCGTCGCACATGCGATCTCTTGTGATAGCTGCCGTAGCAAAAATTATCGCTACGGCAGCTTCACACGCACTTACCTGCCCTGCGACGTCGCTCTGGCCGGCGACCTGCCTCCTTCCTAAGGGGGCAGGTCGTGCGGCATCACAGCGACATCACACGGCAGGCGGCCAATAGAAGTGGAGGGGCGGAGATGAGCGGGACGTAAAAATCCCGCCCACCTCCTTCCTACCTCATTGCAGGCAGGACGCAGGTAAGGAGATGTTCCTCGCTCCTGCGGCTTCATACACAGTGATGTGTGTTGCCGCAGGAACGAGGAACAACATCGTACCTGTCGCTGCAGCAAAATTATGGAAATGACCGACACTACACCGATCATACAATTTCGATGCTTTTGCGATCGTTAACCGTAGCAAAAAGGATTTACATACTCCGATCTCGCCGCCGCCGCCGGATGTGCGTCACTTTCGATGTGACCCCAACAATATCGCAGCTGCGATGTTAAGTGTGCAAAGTACCCCTTACACTCCCTTACACCTTCAGTTACGGCTCAGTGCGCAGCGAGTGGTGGCACCCCCCACTGACTAACAGCAGGCTCAGCATTATGACTGAAAGCACAAGGCTGCCGGGCTCTTGGTGCTGGCATCGGGCAGCTTCAGAACGCTATTAAAAAGCAGACTAACACCCTATCTGCATGTTAATAGCGTTTTTTTATATGACAATAACCTCATTGATTTCTGCGGGGATTTCTGAGTGCGGCGTGTATACTTGATACTGAATAAGTTAAGATATTTTAAATATTTTACATTTTTTTCATCATTTACATTTCATAAACATATCTATTGATCCTGTGATTTGCACAACTCCACGATTTTTCTTTCATCGTGTTGCAATTTCGATTTTGAGGAGTGTAATAAAATATTTTGCTGAAATAATATGAAAAGATGTCAGCTCACATCGGTATCACACATCTTCACAAATGAAATACAATGTGTAACTGAAATTCTTTGTGCTCTTTTTTACATGAGAAAACAGTCTGAAGTTATCATCAACAGATGGAGGCTATTCCTCTGCATACACCATGGTGCTTTTCCATGTCGTTTAATGTAGAAATTTCTTCATGTGCTCATATGACATCCTAAAATATGTAGCCTATTGCATAAGTAAGCAAAATATTTCTGTTTAGCTTACAAATACCATACAATGATATGACAAAACGCTTTAGGAATTATGTCTATTATAACACCTGCAAAACCAACATCCCTAATATGCAATTAATGCAAAAAATTGTAAGACATAAAGTCAATCCCATGGATGCAATAGGTTAAAGACACTTAATCGAGACATAAAAAGTATTGAGAAATGACACCGTACAAAGTTGAGACAAGAAAGGAGGTAGCCAGAAAAAACTCTAAATATGGCTACAATCAGATTCATAATAAAAGAAAAGCGTGAATTGTGAATTGTGTGAAACTGTGTGAATTGATAATTTGCGAAGACAAAATATAGGTTAGTGGTTGTCTCCTTGCACTCTTGTACTAGACAGGTACAACGCTGAAAGAAGAAGAACAATTGTGGTCGTAGGTCCCCGTGCTGATACCGCCACTGTTAAGCTTGCCGGGCAAGCAGGAGATTAGCGGACCCACTTGGCCACAGCACACAGAAATCCCAGAGGGGCTTGACGACGAAAACATACTTGGTTTTCATCAACACCTCTAATGGTGAGTGTGTTACGCTGCAGGTGTGAGACTGGGTGCCACTCAGGAAGACTGATGATGCGATGGCTGGAACCAGAGATTCGGGAAGGACAGTCTCTGATAAAGAGTAACAGCAGTCGCAGGTGTTGGGTTTTCGGCCAAGATCTATGGTTGCATGTGACAGCAACAGCCGGTAAGGGCACTTTCGGCAGCAGGTATCATGGTAAGCGGCTAGTGTGACAGCTTGTAGCAGCAGTGGCAGACTTTGGACAACAGCAGCACAATGAAACACAGACACAGATCAACAGCAGAATATAGCATACAACAGTAGCAGAGACAGTAGCAACAGTACTATAGGACCTGAGAACTGGCAACTTATTTGACTTGTTGCACAGGCACCTCCCTTAAGAGGAAAGTGCCTTAAATACCTGAACCTCTCAGCTGACCTGAGAGGCACTTCCAGTTCAGGGAGCACTGGCCCTTTAAGAAAGGGGAGTGGCCGCATGTGCACCCTTCGGGCAGAACCAGGAAGCCTGTGAGGTGTACACCAGCTTTGAGAGACAGCAGCATGGACCAGGAACAGGACAACCACCATAGGACGGGTGAGAGAACCAACATCCACACTGTGGGAGAAGAGCAGGACAGCAAGGGGATACCAGTATGGGTGTTACAGCCACCACATGCTCTCTGACGTGCCCTGCAAGTATTTAGCCGAGAGAAGATCACAGGCTGGCTCAGCTCAGCGGCTTCATTGACCACCTGCTCCACACACTAGGGTGGGAGTTTAGTTGTGTAATAGAGAATAATAAAGGTGGATAAGATGGGCGCTGTTGATGGATGAATTCAGACACTTGCAATAGAGTTGAAGACTTTAATAGCACTACGCATTTCTGGAACGGTTCGTCCCCTTCCTCAGGTGCTTACAACATGGCAGGTAATCGCAGCTTTATATAATTGTGACCGATTGAACAGCAAAAAAACATTTTATCACATTTTAACATTATAAAACTTCAACTTCATAAAAATACATATAGACCACATAAAAGACTTAAAAGGAATCCAAATGAGATCCATTAATCATACAACAAAAGTCAAATGGCACATGTATAATATAATAATTCAAAACTTTATCAAAGGATATAAATGTTTTGAAGATTATTAACTAATTGACCCTAAAATGAGCCTACATTTGGAGATAGGTATAAAACAATGGAGTATAAACGAAGTTTACCGAACATACTCAATGCTCATATTTAATCCTTCTGGGGCAACAGTGACTACAGTCATGGCAAAAGTTTTGAGAATGACACCAAAATTATATTTTCACATGATCTGTTGCCCTCTGATTTTTAATTGTGTTTGTCTGATGTTTACATCACATACAAAAATATAATTGCAATCATATTATGAGTACCAAAAGGTTATATTGACAGTTAGAATGAGTTAATGCAGCAAGTCAATATTTGCAGTGTTGACCCTTCTTCTTCAGGACCTCTGCAATTCTCCCTGGCATGCTCTCAATCAACTTCTGGACCAAATCCTGACTGATAGCTGTCCATTCTTGCATAAGCAATGCTTGCATTTTGCCAGAATTTGTTGGTTTTTGTTTGTCCACCCGTCTCTTGATGATTGCCCACAAGTTCTCAATGGGATTAAGATCTGGGGAGTTTCCAGGCCATGGACCCAAAATCTTTATGTTTTGTTCCATGAGCCATTTAGTGATCACCTTTGCTTTATGGCAAGGAGCTCCATCATGCTGGAAAAGGCATTGTTGGGCGCCAAACTGCTCTTGGACAGTTGGGAGAAGTTGCTCTTGGAGGACATTCTGGTACCATTATTTATTCATGGCTGTGTTTTTAGGCAAGACTGTGAGTGAGCCGATTCCCTTGGCTGAGAAGCAACCCCACACATGAATTGTTTCAGGATGCTTAACAGTTGGCATGAGACAAGACTGGTGGTAGCGCTCACCTCTTCTTCTCCTAATAAGCTGTTTTCCAGATGTCCCAAACAATCGAAAAGGGGATTCATCTGAGAAAATGACTTTACCCCAGTCCTCAGCAGTCCACTCCCTGTACCTTTTGCAGAATATCAGTCGGTCCCTGATGTTTTTTCTGGAGAGAAGTGGCTTCTTTGCTGCCCTCCTTGAAACCAGGCCTTGCTCAAAGAGTCTCCGCCTCACAGTGTGTGCAGAAGCACTCACACCAGCCTGCTGCCATTGCTGAGCTAGCTCGGCACTGCTGGTAGTCCGATCCTGCAGCTGAAACAGTTTTAAGATACGGTCCTGGCGTTTGCTGGTCCTTCTTGGGCGCCCTGGAGCCTTTTTGGCAACAATGGAAGCTCTCTCCTTGAAGTTATTGATGATGCAATAGATTGTTGACTGAGGTGCAATCTTTGTAGCTACGATACTCTTCCCTGTTAGGCTATTTTTGTGCAGAGCAATGATGGCTGCACGTTTTTCTTGAGAGATAACCATGGTTAACTGAAGAAAAACAATGATACCAAGCACCAGCCTCCTTTTAAAGTGTCCAGTGGTGTCATTCTTACTTAATCATGACTGATTGATCGCTAGCCCTGTCCTCATCAACACCCACACCTGTGTTAATGGAACAATCACTAAAACAATGTTAGCTGCTCCTTTTTAGGAAGGAATGCATTGATGTTGAAATGTGTTTTGGGGGTTAAAGTTCATTTTCTTAGCCAATATTGACTTTGCAAGTAATTGCTGTTAAGCTGATCACTCTTTATGACATTCTGGAATATATGCAAATTGCCATTAGAAAAACTTAAGCAGTAGACTTTGTAAAAATTAATATTTGTAGCAATCTCAAAACTTTTGGCCATGACTGTAAGTTTAAAAATCCAAAAGGATTATTTATTAATTAATTTTCTAAAGTGGTTTGGAGTTGTTTTAGGAATTTGTTCAAAAATGGTAAGATGTAATCTATCAGGGTTCTTGTGGTGCTCCAATAAAAAGGGTTTTGATACACTATGATAAATGACCTCACTTTTAACATTGTTTCTGTGTTTGTTAATCCTGTTGTGAATTGCTTGTATAGTACGACCACCATATTGGAGGTCATAACTACACTCCAAAAGAGATTAACCACAAAAGATGAATTACCATTGAGCAATTGGTTTATGAAAAAGACCTCCCCAGTCATACGGGAACAGAAGCTCTCGCAGCCATGTTTTACCATGACGCAACATTAACATTTATGGCTCCTGCATTGAAGAACCCCTTTATGATTTGGCAAAAAGAGAAGTGACTGCGCTAGCTGCTTGACCCCTTGTATGTTGGAGATTTTTAAAATGTTTCTTTTTCCTGAGTTTGGTTATGTTAATCACCAAGATAAGATCATTCATCAGGATGAGCCAATACTTCCTAAGAATCCCCTTGATGACATTATGGGAATTGTTGAGTGTAGTGACTAAACTAAATTTAAATCGCTTGTCCAACCTGATTTTCACTTGCTGATCTGAATTGTATTTATCCTTTATTTTTGATGAACAATCATTTTGATTGGTTCTGTTGGTCTGTCTGGTCTGGTTTTGTTGAAAGCATTCTGAACAATTTTTTTGGGATAACCCTTATCTTTGAATCTCTGGTTTAAGACCCATAACTCTTTAAAGAAGTCTGCACTATTGGTGCAATTTTTTTTAATGCGCCAGTACTGTCCGTACCGCACATTTTTTATCCATTTCAGGAGGTGGATGCTTGAATATTTTTAGATAAGGTATGGGTGTCACTACTGTAAAGGGGGATGGGAGTGGCATGTTGCTCGCAACCCATCTCAGAGACTAATGTGGCTCTCAAGGTCAAAAAGATTGAGGTGTATTGACCTGAAGATGTGACATGCGTTTTTTCGTATTGTTTCATCCAGGGTTGACTGAAGCATATATACAGGAAGTAAGAAAGGCGGCAACACCATCAGGTTATATAAAATTCAAATTCAAAATGAAATTCTGGAAAGGTAAGCCATGAACAAATAACGTATCTCGAGCAAAATGGTACTGAAGATGGAGGAAGTTGTATGTGACATCACAACCAGGGTCAAATACCTGGACGTAAATACACATACTGCGTGTCACATTCCAGACCTAAAGTACGTTAGCAGCACTTGTCAACCAATTATATAAAAGGAGGAGAAAAAGAAAATCAATAGCGCCTGTGCAGACAGACATTGTAGTATAGGAAATAGTATAGGAAACACACAGAAATGAAATAATATAACTACATGGGCATTCTAGAGCGGGAAAAATAAATATACACAAAAATATAATCAATCAAATTAAAAAAAACATAAATGAATATAATGAAAGTATAAAGAATAATAGATGAGGAAATCTAAAAACAAATTATAAAAGATAAATAAGTACACACACACACACACACACACATAAATGAGTACACTCCTTTTGAAAAGTAAGATTTTAATGAATATCTCACTGAACACAAGAACAATTCCCTACATTTTGACAAGACTAACTGAGTTTCATAGAACATTTTTTTAACCCACAACATAAAAATAACATTAATAGTATGCCTTTCATTGTAAAGTCTTCAATTTTACTCAAATTAGTAGATACAAAATGAATACACCCCCACATAAAACATAGCTATACAGTGGAACCTTGGTTAACGAGAACAATCCATTCTGGGACTGTGCTTGCTAACCTAGTTACTCGTTCAGCAAAGCAAGACTTCCCATAGGAAATCATTGCAATGCAGACAATTCGTTCCACAACTTGTTAAATGTCCCATCCTGGTCCCCTATTGTGCCATTCCACACACGCACAAACACACACAAACACGTACAAACACACACAAACTCACACAAACACACACAAGCACGCACGCACACGCACGCACATATTATGCTCACCTTACCTTCCGTTCCATCGCTGGCCTCCTGGGACCTGCTGTTCGCTAGTGCGGGCTGTGTATCGGGTAACCATCACACTAGGGAGGAACTTCCGCACCCAGAGCGCTGACATCAAAGGCTGGAGCCGTTTGCCTCTGACTGGCTGACTTTGAGTAGCGGCTGACAGGGGAAGTTCCTGCCTCATTGTGATAGTTACCGATACACATCCTGTAGCGGCGAACTACAAGACCCAGGAGGCCGGCGATGGAACGGAAGGTACACATATTATGCTCACCTTACCTTCCATTCCATCGCCGGCCTCCTGGGTCTTGTAGTTCACCGCGAGGATTCCTCCCTCGTTGCGATGTACCGGTAATCTACAAGAACGAGGAGGCCGGCGATGGAATGGAAGTTAAGGTGAGCATAACACTGTATGTGTGTGCGTGCTTGTTTGTTTGTGTGGGTTTTGTGCGTGCTTGTGTGTGTTTGTGTGGACTGCAAGAGCTGGTCAGAGCGCGGTGGATGTACGGAACCGGAAGTGTGTGCGGTGACTATTTTGCTCGTGCAGCAAAGCTTGCTCGTAAACCGAGTTACAAATTTACAGCAAGCTTTGCTTGTTAAGCGAAATTCTTGTTAACTGGGTTACTCGTTAAGCGAGGTTCCACTGTATCTAGTATTTTGTATGACCTCCTTGTTTTTTTAGCACAACACCAAGTCTTCTAGGAATGGAATTAACAAATTGGTGACATATTGCAAAATCTATCTTTTTCCATTCTTCAAGAACAATCTTCTTTAGAGCTTGGATGCTGGATGGAGAGTGATGTTCATGAAGAACAGCGTGAAAGTGATTCAATGGTCAAGTATGTCTCCTGATCTAATCTCAACCCTACACCTAAGGGAATTCTGAAGAGACAAGTTGTCATCACTCTTCATCCAGCATCCCGGTTCTAAAAGAACTCGTTATTGAAGGATGGAAAAAGATAGATGTTGCAATATGAAACCAACTTATTCACGCCACGTCTAGAAGACTTGGTGCTGTCCTTAATAATCATGGAGGTCATACTAAATGTAGTAGTTTTTAATGTGGCTTGTATTTATTTTCACTAAATTAACTTTCATGTTATGGGTTAAAAAAATGTTCAATAAAACTCCTTCTTGTCCGAATTTTGGATATTGTATTTTGTATTCAGTAAGATAATGAGTAAGATCTTAACTTGCATTCGGGGTGTACTCATTTATGCTGAGCACTGTACATGTATAAATAGGTGGCAATATAGTGCACTCACACTCATATACATATAATATGCAAAAATATGTGTGTAAACTAATTATAACCCCAATATACATATCAGTACTAGAGATAGGTGAACCCACAGATATTTGGGTTCAGCAAGTCCGGACGACCTTAAAAAAAAGTCTGGTTCAGGACCGGATTTAACTCACACTTTTGCCAGGACACCAGCCCCATATAAGTCTATGGGGACCAGAACGTAAGTGCTATAAAATGGTGGTAATAAGGGCTGCAAAAGGAAGCAAAACGGGGACTAAAGCAGAAAAATTACACTTACCGGGCTTCCGCGTGACTATCACACTGTTTCCGGGTCCGCTCATTAAATTTTATGAATATTCACTGCTTCCCCCTTCCACCCTCTGTGACAACATATGTGATTGGTTGCAGTCAGACTGCACTCCCACCATCAGTGTGGGCATCTATGATTGGTTACCCTCATACTAGATGTCTGGGTCCAAGTGGAGTGTGGAAATACATGGTAAAAACCTGCCATAAATTATAAAATGCTAGAGGCCCATGTGAAATAAGATATACTTTTGCAGGTTTCAGATCACCAAACAAATTTTAATATTAGACAAAGATAACATAAGTAAACTTAAAATCCAGTCATTAAATGAAGGTCTTTTTTATAAGGGTAAAGGAAATCCAAACCTACTGGGCCCTGTGTGAAAACTTAATAACTGATTGGGTCACCCTTAGTAGCGATAACTGCAATCAATCATTTGTGATGACTGGCAATAAGTCTTTTACAACACTCTTGAGGAATTTTGGGAAACTCATCTTTGCAGAATTATTGTAATTCAGCCAAATATGAACCACCTTTTTCAGGTCATGTCACAGCATCTCAATTATATTATAGTCAGGACTTTGACTAGGCCACTTCAAAGTCTTAATTTTCTTTTTCTTAAGCCATTCAGTGGTGGACTTGCTGGTGTGTTTTGGATCATTCTCCTGCTGCATAACCAAGTGCGCTTCAGTTTGAGGTCATGATGAACAGATGGATGGACATTCTCCTTCAGGATTTTTGGTACACAGCAGAATTCATGGTTCCATTTACCAGAGCAAGTCTTCCAGTTCCTTAAGCAACAAAACAGCCTCAGACCATTACACTACCACAGCCATATTTCAATCTTGGTATGATGTTCCTTTTCTGAAATGCTGTGTTACTTCTACATCAGATGTAATGGGACATAAACCTTACAAAAAGTTCAACATTTGTTTTGTCAGTTCACAGAGTATTCTCCCAAGAGTCTTGGGGATCATCAAGATGTTTTCTGGGAAAAGTGAGATGAGCCTTTATGTTGTTTTTGCTCAGCAGTGGTTTTTGTCTTAGAACTCTGCTATGCAGGCAATTTTTGCTGAGTCTCTTTCTTATAGTGGAGTCATGAACACTGACCTTAACTGAAGCAAATGAGGCCTGCAGTTCTTTGTAAATTTGTTGTGGGGTCTTCTGTGATCTCTTTGATAAATCATCACTATGATCCTGGGAAGGCCCCTCATGGGAAAGTTCACCACTGTTCTATGTGTTTGCCATTTGTGGATAATGGCTCTCACTGTGGTTCACTGGAGTCCAAAATCTTTAAAAATGGCTTTGTAACCTTCTTCAGACTGAGAGATCTTAATTACTTTATTTCTAACTTATTCATAAATGTCTTTGCATCATGGCATAATGTTTACCTTTTCATTATCTTTTGGTCTGCTTCACTTTGTCAGGCAGGTCCTATTTAAGTGATTTCTTGATTGAGAACAGTTGTGGCAGTAATCACGCCTAGGTATGGATAGGGAAATGGAACTCAGCTTCCTAAAGATGTGATAAACTATAACGAATTTGTGTTTTAAAGGGGGTGAGCAATCACTTTTCACACAGGGTCCTGTAGGTTTGGATTTATTTTTCCCTTAATAATAAAGAACTTCATTTATAAACTGGATTTTGTGATTACTTGTTATCTTTGTCTAATTTTTACATTTGTTTGGTGATCTGAAACATTTACATTCACCAAACATGCAAAAGAATAAGAAATCAGGAAGGGGCAAACACTTTTTCACACCAGTGTATATTTATATATATACACAGTATGCATGTGCAGTATATATACAGTGCCTTAAAAAGTATTCATACAGTATGATGGTAAATTAATTTTTTCATATTGTTTCCTGCTAAGCTCACAATCTTCTTGGGGGATTTTAACCCTAATGTACCAACACTAACTAGCAAGTATTTGTGAAGTATAAAGGAAATAATACATGGATTTCTAAATATTTTAAAATTATAAATCGGAAAATACTCACTTTCATTTGTATTTAGCCCCTATGAGTCAATATTTTTTAGGACCACCTTTCCCTCCAATTACTGGTTCAAGTCTTTTGGGGTATGACCTGGTTGGCACATTTCAGCCTGGGAACAATCAAAAGGCAGTGGTTCTCAAGTTGTGACAGTTCATCTTTATCCTGCTTACTTCTGGCCATTGGCATTAAAAAAGCAAAAGTAAAATGCTTTAAAAACAGGCTGGTACATAGATATGAAAATAGAAAGTCACTTGCTGCATAGCTATGGGAACAGAACCAAGATTACTGCCTACACAGACACTACAACAGAAGCAAGCTGACTACATAGATATAGGAACTGAACTAACTGTCTAGATACGAGAATGGAACCAAGATATAGATACGGGAACTGAAAGGAGTTTACTACATGTGCCACATAGACAGTGGTGGGCACCACATCATACCCAGCAACGCCGCTCGCCATGCTACTATACTTTCTGAGGACTCTCTGAATGCACACTGATGAAGGTCTTTTGATCGAAACGTCTGTGCTTGTGCTGGTCCTACAAGTTCTTCACAATAAAAAACACTGTTTGCATTTATCTTGAGTGCCAAGTTTATTCATCTACTTGAGACGGTTTTGGACCCTACTTGTGCACCACCCCAGAAGTTCCGTGTGTATCAACTCATCAATCAATGACTTCAGAAGTCCCCCTGTCAACAGCACAGAGAAGAAAAGAAACAGCGGCTCTGTTGATGTAACGTTAGCGGAAGATGCTGTATTGCAGACATGAGCAGTCTGTTACCACTCATCATGGCAAAGAATGGCGCCAGGCACAACAGGCAATTAGAGAGTTCATGAAGTAGAAAACCACGGCATACACCATCCAAAATCCAAAAAGTGCTTTTATTCCATATGATGTGCAGGTAAAATAGCAGGAAGGAGAGAGCCGGGTGCAGGCCCCTCAAGGACAACCGCCGTTTTGCACCTTGAGTGCTTCTACGGGTCACACAAGGTGCGAAACGGCCGTCATCCTTGGGGGGCCTGTACCTGGCTCTCTCCTTCCCACTATTTTACCTGCACATCATATGGAATAAAATGTGTATGCCGTGGTTTTCTACTTCATGGAGTCTCGTTCTGGATATCTCTTCTCCTCGTCCACGTGCACCCATTACCATTTCTTCTAAAAGGAGGACTGAGGCTGTTCCAAGGTATTCGGTGTAAGGTATTGCACGGCTCAGTGCGTAACCGCTTCCGTTTATTATAACAACTGGTAATTAGGTAGCAACTACATGCCTGTTAATGCTTAGCCACATTTTCTTTTTCTTTTTCAACACCATGAACAGATTGGTTTTACTGGGGATTGAACCAAGGACCTTCTGCGTGTTAAGCAGAAGTGATGACCACTACACTTTGAAACCTGATGACATTAGGTTTCTTTTTCTGTTTGTAAAAAAGTCCCGGATATACGCTTTAAAACACCTACAACCAAGGTAAGCTCAGATGCCAGCTATGTACAGTGTTAACAGCAAACACCTCCTTGGTATTAATGATAGGAGGACAAAGGAGATCGGGCAACAGAGTGCACATAAAAAACTCAATTTTATTAGATAAAATCGTGTGAAGACCACTGGTACAAAGGACATATAATAAGACAAGTCAAACCAGGATGAGGAACAATAGAAAAAGTGGTAAAAAGTGTGTGGGCAAACCAATGCCACACAACCTGCCCATACACAATGCAGGGGTAAATATGTATGAGGGCGTCACATTCCACAGTTATATGGCGTGGTGATTCAGTAACCAGGTGACAGCCTCATGGAGAAAGACAGCAGCAAGCATACAGTGGCGTGCTATGTGTCAGGGTCTTGAGTATCAAAGACAATCATCAAGATATACTATCTCCATATAGGCACATCATGGCAGTGATGGCACCACGCCACAGGGACACCCAGGTAGGACAGGGAAGGAAGTTGCTATCCCAGCAAAAATATGCACCGTGAAAATATCCCAGCGTGGGTGGCCCAGCTTTCAAAAAGACCAGGGAGCGTGAACAATACCTGAGTAGTGTGGCAGGGCAGGTTGTGGGGGCAGGAAGCCTCCTTGACAGCTGTTTCGCCTATGGCTTTATCAAAAAGGAGGTCAAGATACTCAAGACCCTGACACATAGCACGCCACTGTATGCTTGCTGCTGTCTTTCTCCATGAGGCTGTCACCTGGCTACTGAATCACCACGCCATATAACTGTGGAATGTGACGCCCTCATACATATTTACCCCTGCATTGTGTATGGGCAGGTTGTGTGGCATTGGTTTGCCCACACACTTTTTACCACTTTTTCTATTGTTCCTCATCCTGGTTTGACTTGTCTTATTATATGTCCTTTGTACCAGTGGTCTTCACACGATTTTATCTAATAAAATTGAGTTTTTTATGTGCACTCTGTTGCCCGGTCTCCTTTGTCCTCCTATCATGCATGCTATTTGGAGTAGGCTCTTGCCCTAGGGGGTCCCCACTTGTGGCCTCCTTGGCGTTATAAGCATTATGGCGAAATTGTTATACCTCCTTGGTATTAAGCGGATTCAGCTCTTTAACTCAGTCAGTACATACATACTTCTTACTATCTATACTCTTTTATATATCTTTCTAGCAACTCTTCTTGGAACTCAGAACTATAAATGACAGGTAGTATACTTAGTTTACTCCAACACCTTACCCCATACAGCTGAATCACCCTCTATACTTAAATCTCTTTTCCTTATTATGCTGATACCAGTGGATATACCCCCCTATTTCCACTCTCCATTTCCTTTGTTCCTTCCCCTTTTCAGTATACTTATCGACTCGCCTTAAGCGATTATTACTGCTGCATATTGATTTGTTAACTCTAGACTTGTTCTACTCTTGTATACATTTCTCATGTATAAAATGTATCTCTGATATATATGATCTCTTTGTTCACTCTTGTTTGCCAAAAAAATTCTCTTTTTGTCACAACTATTGTAAAAAGCTGTTCGTTTGAACAATTTATGTAAACATTGTTTATTTCTTTTTGTTTGTACCCCATTTTACAGCATACTCTGTGAACAAGGCCGGTGGCCGAAACGTCAGAGTATTTTTTTGTCTCTAAGTTCATTTTTCCTTTGCATGGCTTTTTTGAATCCTTTATAATAAATCTATATAGCATATATAACTGAGTGTGCAGTGTATCTCTATGGTTATAATTGTGGGGTTTCCCCATTCATTAGCACCTCACCTCACAAAGTGTGCACGCCCCTTTTTTTCTATTATCTAATATTGTGTCGGCTGCTGCACCTGTGAACACTGATGTCGTCTTATATTTTTGCATATGATGATCAGACAAGTAGTAATATTATCTCTAGAGTAACAAACTCCTCGGAGTTTCTTAAAATCCCTGCAAAGGAACTCAGAACACGAGATCTGGAGAAGAAGAAGAGGAAACTTATTTCATATGATCTACACTGCACTACTCTGGCAGAGTATTTTCGTCAGAACAAGATTCCGAGGGGCCTTAGATGTCATCAGAAACCCACACTTTTTTCTGACAAACAGGATTACTGTAAAAAGTTTCAAGGCATCCTCAATAAGTGCTCTCTTGACATTATTACCTTGACTGTGGAACATCTTCAGATTGCCATTCAAGAGTCTAAGGATAAAATTTCTGCTATTGAAAATCAATTGGCTACTACCCTTTCCACGTTTGAACTACATAATTTGAAAACTCAGCTTGACACAACCCTTGAGGAATTCAAGAAGTCTCTGCAGGAGAAGAAGAGACAGAAATTCCAACGTGACAACGCAGATTATATCTCCAACAGGGTATATCGCTGGAACGAATCCACTGATAATAGGCCATGGCGACGTGGCCCTGGTACACGAAGACAGGACTCGGCCAGCTCTGGAAGCGACTCAAGTACCAGTGTACGCACAGCTCCCCTTTTTTTAGGGAAAGGACAGAGAAAAAAACGCGGACAAGGAGGTCCTATCATCGCACCAACAGACAGGATCACACGCTCTCAAGTAAGACACCTAATTTAATCATTAATATTTCTGATTATACTTTGTCTCATGCCGAAATGTCGTTACTTAATAAGGGTTTAACTTTTTGCCCAACACCATCCTGGGATACTTTTGAACTAGAGTGTGACTTACAGAAATTTTACAGAAATATTAGACTGAAGGCCCACTTTGGCACACAGTCAGATACAATACCCCAACCTAGTACCATCTCTGAGACATCACATACAACACTATGTATTGATCAATTGGGCCTGAGGAATAAGAGCAACTTTATGCCACCGCATACCAACCATGCGGTTGAGACCTATATTAGTCTAATCCAAAAAGATGTTAATCACCTTATTCATGACTATAAAATGAGGAAATATCCCACACACAACAACTTGAGTGAGATTGAGAGACAGGCACTCCACTCAATTCACAATAACTCTAACATAATAATTAAACCAGCGGACAAGGGGGGAGGTATAGTTGTCATGAATAAATCTACTTATCTTGATGAAATCAAGAGACAATTATCAGACACCAATACTTACATTAAAATACCACAAGACCCTACTTTCAGAATCCAGCGTCTAATTCAAGATGTTCTCTCTCATTTTTCAGCCAAAAGGGTCATTGATAATAAAACCGTTACATTTCTTACAAACTCCCATCCCATTACTCCAGTTTTCTACATCTTACCAAAGATACATAAATCTTTACAGAACCCTCCGGGACGCCCCATTGTAGCCTCCACGGACTCTGTGCTATCACCTTTGTCTATATTCTTAGAGAAATTCCTTACACCATTTGCCAAACAAACTAAATCTTACATACTGGACACAGGTGATTTTCTGACTAAAATTAGAAATTTAAATTTCATACCACCTGACAGCATCTTGGCAACAATGGACGTAAATAGTTTGTATACTTCCATTATTCATGATCTTGGAATAGATGCGGTAAAATCTACACTAGAGGGGTCTGATATAGCTGGAGACACTAGGGACCTATGCCTACAACTACTCAATATTGTACTGAGGGAAAACTTCTTCCTCTTTGGGGATGAATATTTCCTTCAGACCCGTGGTACCGCGATGGGGTCCAACGTGGCCCCCGCATATGCTAATCTGTACATGAATGCCTTTGAGGTATCTCATGTATACACCCACCCTCTCCTCTCTTCGACAATATTATCTGTTGGTATCGTTATATCGACGATATTTTTTTCATTTGGAACAGCGATACAATCAACCTGGAAACCTTTATCAGTGATCTCAACTCTATTAGAGAGGAACTATCTTTCACTTACACCTTTAGTCACTCAGAGGTAGTTTTCCTAGACACCAGAATCTCCAAAAACCACCTGGGTACATTAAGCTCGGACATTTATACCAAACCGACTGATTGTAACGGACTACTCTCTTTCAACAGTTGCCACCCAAAAGCCATTAAAACCAGTTTACCCAGATCACAATTCACGATGGTACGCCGAATTGTGATGGATAAAGAAGTTCTACCTCGTCGACTAAATGATATGTCACAAAAATTTCAAGAACGAAATTACCCCCTTAATTTATTAAAACAAGAAAAAGAACGAGCCCTGAATTACAGGGATTCAGTTACTGAACCAAAATTACAATTACAACGGATTCCGTTCGTACACAAATACCATCCCATAGTACCCAAAGTACAGCACATCATTAAAAAACATTGGCCCCTTTTGAAGAAAGCACATCCTGATATTGACCCATTTGATCCACCGCCCCTTATGTGCATGAAAAGATCCCCTAATATAAGGGATCACCTTATTAGAGCTGATATAGGCCCAATTCACCGTAGCTCATTCCAAACCTTTTTAGGCACAAAACGGACAGGGACCTTCCCCTGCCTCAGCTGTGCGGCTTGCTCTAACGTTATCAAAGGTAGCTCCGTAACCCACCCCAGAACTGGCAAATCCTATCCAATTAAAGACTTTTATACTTGTGACTCGAATTTTGTCATTTATGTAGTTAAATGTCCATGTGGCCTACTTTACGTAGGCGAAACCACGCAACATGTACGCGATAGAATTGCCAGTCATAAATCCACAATACGCTGCAATAAAACCTGGCTCCCAATTCCATACCATTTCAAAGAAGCTCGACACTCAGTTTCTCAATTGAGATTCCAAGTTTTAGAAAAAATAGAACGCCCAAGACGTGGTGGAAACCACATACAGCTTTTGAAACAAAGAGAGAGCTATTGGATTTATACACTGCATACATTAACTCCGTTTGGTCTCAACAAGGAAATTGAATGGTCCGTGTAATGTATATCTAACATATTATTTATTTTCTCTAACAGACATGAATATATGATCTACAATAAAATGGATCCTCACTCCTCTGCTCCTCTTCCCCTTCCCTTATCCCGTCCTGATGGGTAAGACTGGTTCGGCACTTTCTTCTCTTTCTTCTTCTTCCCCTTTTTTTTCCTTCTTTTCCTTTTTTCTCCCTTTTGACCATTTTTTCTATTCTCTTCTTTACTATGTTTACAACCTTTTTCTTCTCTCCCCCCTCCTCCTTCGTCTGAGGTGGGAGTGACGACTGCACACAAGCACGACGCCAGGCCCCCACTATGATTACAATAGGGACTATGAGGACCACCACAATATTAAGCGATTACTTACTTACATGCTTAGTAACTTTGCCGGATGGGAAATGATGACCTTTGCCATCAATTCTACATCAGGGCATATTCTCCCCACTACCTAAGATAGTTTCATGTACGTTCTCTCCCTGTCTAGATATGGCTCTATATCTGACAATGTTACTGGTGACGAGTGTTGACGAACACGCATGCGCGCGGCATCCTGCCCACACCATAGCAACTCTGACCCTTAGTAACACTGCGGGCTAATATGAGGACCGCACACGCGCGGTACGTCATTGCCTGGCCTCCTCCTTTTCCAGCCACAGGTTAATGAGGTGGTGTCTGCGCATGTGCGCGACGTCACTTCCTTACCCACGGCACAACATATCTCTGCTCCCCAGTAGCACAGCGGGCGGCGATGAGGACCGCGCATGCGCGGGACATCATTACCTGGCCCCTGTCTACTCTACTCCAGCCACGGGTTAAAGAGGTGTTGTCTGCGCAAGCGCGTGACGTCACCTCTCCACCCGCGATCCAGCACACCCCGGACACAGAGGGACGGTGACCGCGCAGGCGCGTGACGTCACCTCCCTTTGTAAATACCCCACCACCACGCATGCTCTAGACGCAAGACAGACACATTCATAAGGGATTGGACCACGTTGGCACGTGACGTGATTTCCCCTCCCACCTGTCACTACATTTAAAGCGCCCAGACACAGCTGAGAGCAGCCTCCATACATAGCCAAGGCACGCGAGCGCCGGCATACACATAGGCTCAGGTAAGATCTTACTCTCATGACCTTTCTATTCTTTATTCAACGGAACTGTTCTGATTCTATTCTGGTTTTACACACAGATAAGATGTCGTAAGCGTCTTTGACACCCCATTTATGTAATCTTCCCATTACCGTATAGCCACAGGTAACTATCTTCTATCTCTTCTGTTATTTACATATCCTCCTTTAACTACTTCTTACTATCTATACTCTTTTATATATCTTTCTAGCAACTCTTCTTGGAACTCAGAACTATAAATGACAGGTAGTATACTTAGTTTACTCCAACACCTTACCCCATACAGCTGAATCACCCTCTATACTTAAATCTCTTTTCCTTATTATGCTGATACCAGTGGATATACCCCCCTATTTCCACTCTCCATTTCCTTTGTTCCTTCCCCTTTTCAGTATACTTATCGACTCGCCTTAAGCGATTATTACTGCTGCATATTGATTTGTTAACTCTAGACTTGTTCTACTCTTGTATACATTTCTCATGTATAAAATGTATCTCTGATGTATATGATCTCTTTGTTCACTCTTGTTTGCCAAAAAAATTCTCTTTTTGTCACAGCTATTGTAAAAAGCTGTTTGTTTGAACAATTTATGTAAACATTGTTTATTTCTTTTTGTTTGTACCCCATTTTACAGCAGACTCTGTGAACAAGGCCGGTGGCCGAAACGTCAGAGTATTTTTTTGTCTCTAAGTTCATTTTTCCTTTGCATGGCTTTTTTGAATCCTTTATAATAAATCTATATAGCATATATAACTGAGTGTGCAGTGTATCTCTATGAGTACATACAAGTGCACCCTTAGGCCCCTTTCACACATCCATTAAAAATTTGTGTGTGTGGCATGGTCCATTTTGACCATCCATTTTTATTTTTTATCACCCATCCATGTGTACATTTTTAAAAATGTGTATCATTACTCTGCCATCTGTGTCTTTCCAGTACAAATATAGAAAATCAAATGACAAAGATTCTCCTATACTTTCAGTGTGATACCATCCATGTGCTGTATGTGTTTTTAACGGACCCATAGATTTGTATCAGCCCTTGTCACCTGTGCTACCAAAAAAAACCAGACCTGTCTTTGTGAGGTTTGCACAGTCATACGGTCCATGGGAAAACACGGACTTGTGAGCAGTGCCATGGGTTATAATGGGTACATGGGAAATCTGTGAAAAAAAACAGATGCCTCAAATGTCGGTAACACGTACAAGTGAAGAAAGCCTTAGGGGTACTTTGCACAATTTGACATCTCAAGCCGATTGTAGCGATGCCGAGCACGATAGTCCCCGCCCCCGTCGCACATGCGATATCTTGTGATAGCTGCCGTAGCGAAAATTATCGCTACGGCAGCTTCACATGCACTTACCTGCCCTGCGATGTCGCTCTGGCGGGCAAACCACCTCCTTTCTAAGGGGGCGGATCGTGCGGCGTCACAGCGACGTCACACGGCAGGCGGCCAATAGAAGCAGAGGGGCGGAGATGAGCGGGACGTAAACATTCCCCTCCCACCTCCTTCCTTCCTCATTGCAGCAGGGACGCAGGTAAGGAGATGTTCCTCGCTCCTGCGGCTTCATACACAGCTATGTGTGCTGCCACAGGAACGAGGAACAACATCGTACCTGTCGCTGCAGCGACATTATGGAAATGCCCGACACTACACCAATCATACAATTTCGACACTTTTGCGCTCGTTAATCGTAGTAAAAAGGATTCACATACTCCGATGTCGACAACGACGCTGGATGTGCGTCACTTTCGATTTGACCCCACTGACATCGCAGCTGCGATTTCATAGTGTGCAAAGTACCCCTTAGGGTGACATAGTTATGTCACGGTGCAAGGGTATACGGGGAGGACAATAATGGAAAACTGCTAATTGGAGTTTGCTATAAGCTTCCTAATATAGCTGAAAAAGTAAAGGGTGAAATGCTGCAACAAATTAAAAAGACAGAAAATAATAATTGGGTCCTTATTATGGACAACTGTGATGCCCCTGGACTATCAATTCGTCACAGGGTACTGCACAAACTGCCCTTCCGTGCGGTATTCCATCTCCCTCTTGGTTCTTGGTCCCTATCTCAATGGTGTTGCCTCCAAAAGCAAATCAAATCCTAGATACACCCTGCACCACACCCACCAGGCACACCAGTGGACTGCTTGAGTGGAATAGAATCGCCCACCTGGGGGGTCAGGGAGGAGAGGTGAGGAGTGTAGTCAGTAGAGAGTCGGAGAGTGTAGAGAGGGTGAGAGAGAGGAAGTTGGGAGCGGTGGCTCCTGGAGAAGCTATCTAGGTTGCAGACGGTGGTCTGGGCCCAGAGGGGTCAGACCCCCGGTCGCAGGGGATTTGTGGCAAGGTGCCTGGACCTGTCGAGGAGGACAGCCGGCAGCCTACCACTGTCACCGGTTCGGAACCGAAGGCATGACGGGGTACACGGACCCTAGGTCGGGGAGTAGCTTCAGGCAACCCGACAATTCACCTGAGGAGAATGGAGCCTTTATGATCTGTTCTCACCCGCTCCAGATTTGGGGCATTAGCGCAACGAGGGGGATAGGACTTTTCAATCCAACGGTCCAGAAAATCCCAAGCGTGAGCCTTGAGAGCAAGCTCCCACACTTAGCCACAGTGGGGAGCGGGGCCCAGCAAGTTCCATACTACTGGGCCACCACGTGGAAGTTAACCTTAGTGCCAGGTGGCAGGTCACTGATCACCAGGCAACGCTATAGGGGACGGGACCAGGACAAGCTCCCCTCAGTGGCAGCGGTACCCGGGGAATTGGTTTACCCGGTTGTCAGCATCTGCTTATAAACTGAGTGAGTAAGAGACTGACCCCAGCATCCCACGACACCCCACACCGAGTCCCAGGGCATTCCCCCTACCTATGGAGGGCTACGATACCTTGCTGCCCCACTTCATCACCCAGGGGATTCCCAACAGCAGCGACGGTACTCCCAAATTACCGTACACCATGGGTGGCGTCACGAACTATACACCAACTCCCGTGTAAATACCCCCCTTTCATTTGAGTTGCCGCACGACCCCAGGTCCAGAGACCGTCGAGCCACAGCGAACCTGGATCCGCGCAGCTCGGCTGCTTCCACGGGGGCAGCACACAACTATCCAGACATTCAATGGGACAAAAAAATCTTCTGGTTATCCTAAAAGCTGCAAGGTTTTATCTGCAGTTCAAGACAATTTCCTCTCTCAGATGGTAGATGAACCGACCAGGGTAGATAATTTGATAGATCTGGTCCTGTCAAATAGACCACATACAATTTCAGGTCTACACGTCCAGGAGAATTTGGGATGCAGCGACCATAATATGGTAAGTTTCAATGTAACATGAAATAAAAAAAAAATTCTAAGGGGAAATGCAAAAACCTGGATTTTTAATAATACTGATATCAACACATTAAGGGAAGAGCTCAAGTGTGTAGACTGGGACCATGTCATGGTAACTGGGGATACCAAACATAAATACGGCGACTTTAAGGATATACTCCTAGAGTCCTGTAAAAAACTTATACCATCTGGTAATAAAATATCCAGTAATAAAAAGAAACTACTATGGATAAATAAGACAGTACAAAGTATAATAAGACAAAAAAACAAAGGTTATTCAAAATCTTGATGGCTGAGAATACAGAAATAGCATTTCAGGAGTATAAAGATCTCAATAGGAAATGTAAAAAATAAATCAATCCAGCTACTGAAACAAATATTGCCAGTGCCATTAAAGTAAATCCCTCCAAAATGCAGAAATATATCAATGATAAAAAGAAAAAAAACGCATGGTGTCAGCCCATTAAAAGTTGTTAACAACAAGATAATTGTAGAGGACAAAGAAAAGGCTGAAATATTAAACACTCACTTTTCATCTGGGTTCATCAATGAACTAGTTGTTTTAGGGATCATTCAACAAGGCAAAAGTCAAAGATCATCACCTGATAACTATTTTAACACAATAGGAAGTATGCCTGTTTCTGAATAATTTAAACATTGACAAATCCCCCGGGCTGGATGGCATTCATCCACCGATATTGTGCTAAGTAATTGACAGACCGCTTTATCTTTTCTTCTTAGACTCTCCTGTAAAAGGGTTGGTGTCACATGATTGGAGGATGGCTGATGTGGTACCGATATTTAAGCAAGGTAAGAAGGTGCATCTAGGTAAGTACTGATAAGTAAGCCTGACGTTAATGAAGTGCAAAGTTTTTGAGGCATTATAAGACATGACATGCAGAAATATATTGCAGAGAATAATATAATAATTATACACGATAAACACATGCCCAGAGGCTGCAGCCTGTAGCAGTATACTTTATCTGCACTTGGTATCATAATATGGGTGGACCCTGCGTCAATTTATTTACTTTTATACTGTAGGTAAGCATACAGCATGTGTGATTCCAGCCAATCACATATGCTGTCACACAGGGTGGGAGCGCGGTCTAACTGCAAACAATCACAGTTGTCATGACTGCCAGTGGGTGGGGGATCCAGTGAACATGTTTGAGGGTTAATGAGCGGACCCAGAAGTAGTGTTACAGCCGCGCGGAGACTGGCAAGTATGTCCTGCTTTAACCATTTTGCTTCCTTTTTTTTTTTTACAGTGACTTCCCTGGCCAACCACAACCCTACCAATACTTGACCTGGCTGTTATGGGTCTGGAAGTGGATAGCTTCTGCAATAGTGTAAACGTGACCACCAGTTACCGAACAAAGCCAAACTTTGCCGATTTTTGAGAAAAGTGTTTGTGAATCCGATCAGGACCTTAACGAGCCAAGGCTTGTGCCAAATTTGAGATTGGTGAAGCTTTTTCAAACAAGTTCGTTCATCTCTAGTCATAATGACTTTGGTAGTTCATTGCATATGTAACATTAGTTATGCCTTGTACCTTGTTTTCCATTGATGTCATCACCCATCACCACCCATTCGCCATTTTTATGTATTTTTTCCTTCTCAAATAAAGCTATTTTCAATTATGTATGTTCAGTCTTTGTAGGTTTTTATATTTAGGAGCACAATAATTAACAAGAATTGATAATAAAAATAATATTTGTGGACATAACCTGTAAGTAGAGCTACTAAAATAAATGTTCTGTCCTACAGGGCAGTGCACTGCTTGTACTTATGTAAAGTCTCATCAATCACCACTCTTTTCCCTATGCACATATGGACTTATCTGCAAAGTAAAACTAAGTATATTTCCTAGTGAACCTTGATTTTTTTTTTCTAGAGCTGTGTGTGAGGAATATTTTGAATGAGGCCATTTATTAAAACAAAGTGCAATCCATCCTGATGGGTTTAAGCCCGAACCATAGTTCTGAAAATTTGCTGTTCCTTTGTATTACTTTTTTTGTATCTTCTATGCGTTTATAGGTAAAGTACACATCATTTATGATGATTCTTTTCTACGATTTCGTTCTCATTCCACTTCTTTTTTTATTTTTATTCATTTTTAGTACCAACAATTGTTAAAAGCCACAAACAAGTATTTCACTCAGAAAATATCAATTTAAGATGCAAGCTTTGATTGTGAATGTCGCTGATCACCCATGCATCTGCGGCACAACAAACAAATTCTGAAAAGTAAAATCGACAACAAAGAACACAAATATTTCAATTTACAAGAGAAAAAAACTATATATAATAATAAATCAATATTAATGGCAAATCAAAAAAGTCTGAATGGAAACCATTCAAGCGTGAAAAGCCCAATTTCTGACCTATAGAGAAGAGAAATGTAGAATATTCATATAGATGTGACCTCCTGAACTTTCGGGGAGGAATGTGCGAGTGTTTATGAATAATTGACAGTACTAAAAGCTCTGGTGTTTCAGGGATCAGCAAGTTTGGCTGTTTACCTGAATTACAGCCTACATTTAAATTTACCCTGGATTACCTTCAAATTCTTCATGCCCAAGAAGGATGAACTTGTCCAGGTTGTTGAAAACCTTCAAAATGCCATTTGAATAAGGTATGAATTTTTAGCAGAAAGTATTTTTGTCCTCTGCTTTGTTTGTAAGGTCATTCAAAATAGGGCAAATCTTTCATCTCTAACTTAGAACAACATCTCACTAAATTGCACTAAAAATTGCAAAATTCTTCTGAGAGCACCTGTCATTCTTATTAAAGGGAATCTGTCACCAGGTTTTTGCTATCCAATTTGAGAGCAGCATAATGTAGGGGCAGAGATTCTGATTCCAGTGATGTGTCACTTATTGCACTGCTTAGTGTAGTTTTGATAAAATCACTATTTATTAGAGGACTCCTTTACGTGCTGCCAGGTAGTCCAGCATATTCATAAGCACTATGAAACCCCAACCCCACTAGAAAGCTGCCAATCAGTGGTGTGCATGAGACTATAGAGCTCCACATTCAATAACCTCTAGATCTGCAGCAGAGAAATCAGTGATTTTATCAAAACAACATAGAGCAACCTATTAAGTGACACATTGCTGAATCAGGATCTCTGTCTCTACCTCAGGCTTGTCTCAGAATGCGGCCCCCCAAAATTCAATTTTTTTCTATGCATGGCACATATACCCATCCTAGATTGAGATCCCTGTATTATACATTTGCTATGTTCTTGTAATGGTAGTATTCATGGTTGGCAGTGTTTAACCTATTATAGTGGTATTACTGCGAATAATGGTCTTGTATAGTGTGTTTTCTTCAGAACAGTATTTTGGTACAGTTTAGTCCTGGTTGTGCAGTATCAGTGACATGATAAAATGATATACATATACTGTTCAACATTGAAATTGCAACACCATGACAGAAAAGTCGTGGAATTATAAAAATCTCTGGATCAATATACATAGAATATATTACAGTTGGAATGGACCTCCTGGGTCATCTAGTCCAACCCACTGCTCAAAGCACGATTCACTAAATCATCCCAGACAGATGTCCGTCCAACCTCTTTTTAACCCCTTCAGCCCCCGGGCACTTTCCGTTTTTGCGTTTTTGTTTTTTGCTCCTTTTCTTCCAAGAGCCGTAACTTTTTTATTATTCCGTCAATCTTGCCATATGAGGGCTTGTTTTTTGCGGGACGAGTTGTACTTTTAAATGAAATCATAAGTTTTACCATATAGTGTACTGGAAAACGGCAAAAAAATTCCAAGTGCGGAAAAATTGCAAAAAAAGTGGGATCGTACAATAGTTTTTGGGATATTTTATTCACAGTGTTCACTATATGGTAAAACTGATGTCTGGGTGTGATGCCTCAGGTCGGTGCGAGTTTGTAGACACCAAACATGTATAGGTTTACTTGTATCTCAGGGGTTAAAAAAAATTCACAAGTTTGTCCAATAAAAGTGGCGCACGTTTTGCGCCATTTTCCGAAACACGTAGAGTTCTTATTTTTTGGGATCTATGGCTCAGTGATGGCTTATTTTTTGCGTCTCGAGCTGACGTTTATAATGGTACCATTTTTGCGCAGATGCTACGTTTTGATCGCCTGTTATTGCATTTTGCGCAAAACTTGCGGCGACCAAAAAACGTAATTTTGGCGTTTGGAATTTTTTTGCCACTACGCCGTTTACCAATCAGAATAATTGATTTTATATTTTGATAGATCGGGCATTTCTGAACGCGGCGATACCAAATATGTGTATATTTATTTATTTTTTAACCCTTTAATTTTCAATGGGGGGAAAGGGGGGTGATTTGAACTTTTAGGTTTTTTTTTTTATTTTTTTATTTTTTAAAACTTTTTTTTTTACTTTTTTTTTTATTTTACTAGTCCCCCTAGGGGGCTATAGCAATCAGCAATCCGATCGCTGATCGCTATCTGCTGATCACAGCAATACCGCTGTAATCAGCAGATTCACTCACTTTGGTTTTCCCTCTGCTCTCGGCCGAGGGAAAATGAAAGTGAAAGATCATAGCAGCAGGCGTCATCACATGACCCTGTGCTACGATGGCAACCACCGATAGTCACGTGATAACACACGTGACTTCCGGTGGGGGCGGCGGTAAGTAACAAACATGGCCGCGCGCATTTAAATCTTGCTGCCAGACTTTGGCAGCAAGATTTAAGGGGTTAATGGCCGCGGGTGGAAGCGATTCCACCCGCGGCTAGCAGGCACACATGTCAGCTGTTGAAAACAGCTGATATGTGTGCCGATCCACGCCGCCTGCCCGCGGCAGGGGGCGGGGCTTAACGGGACACGATCCTGGACGGATAGATCCGTCCAAGGTCGTGAAGGGGTTAAAGACTTCCATTGAAGGAGAACTCACAACCTCTCATGGCAGCCTGTTCCACTCGTTGATCACCCTCACTGTCAAAACTTTTTTTTTAATATCTAATCTGTCTCCTCCCCATCAGTTTCATCCCATTGCTTCTAGTCTTTCCTTGTGAAAATGAGAATAAAACTGATCCCTCTACAGTGTGACAGCCTTTAAGATATTTGTAGACTGCTATTAGGTCTCTTCTCAGTATTCACTTTTGCAAGCTAAACAATCCTAAATCCTGTAACCATTCCTCATAGGACATGGTTTGCAGACCAGTCACCATTCTGGTCACTCTTCTCTGAACTTGCTCCAGTTTGTTGACGTGTTTTTTTAAAATGTGGTGCCCAGAACTGGACACAATATTCCAGATGAGGTCTGACCAAAGAAGAGTATAGAGGGATAATGACTTCACGTGATCTAGACTGTATGCTTCTGTTAATACATCCTAGAATGGTGCTTGTCTTTTTTGCTGCTGCATCACACTGTTGACTCATGTTCAGTCTGTGATCTATTAGTATACCTAAGTCTTTTTCACACATGCTGTTAGATAGCTCTATTCCTCACATGATGTTTTTGAGGTGGAATTGACATGAACAAGCAAGTGAATGAATATGGAGAGTGAAGGAGAGATCGGAGTCAAATATAACCCCAAGACAGCGGGCGTTGACATGCAAATGATTAAAAAGTGAAAACACAATTTTTGAAATATCTCAGCTTGGAGAAATAAAAGCACTGCATTATTACATAAAAAAGAATGCTTAATATCTAAACCAAAAAGATTGATATTGGTCTCATCTATCCACAAAACTTTCATCCATTGTGCCGCTAACTACAGACCAGTCTATAATCTCCCGTTCATATCCAAAGTATTGGAACGCTTGATCCACTCCCTTTTAATCCGCTATCTGTCAGATAACTCTCTCCTCGACCCACTACATTCCGGTTTTAGCTCCTTGCACTCTACTTAAACTACTCTTACTAAAGTCTGTATGGATCTAATAACAGCTAAATCTAATGGTCACTACTCCCTGCTGATTCTCCTGGATCTCTCTGCTGCATTTGATACTGGTTCAGGTTTCCTCCCTTCTGCAACCTTCCAAAACCCAATATTACCATTTCTGTGTGTGGTTCTACCATTACTCCCAGCAGCACGCCCGCTGTCTTGGGGTTATATTATATTCGACTCCGATCTCTCCTTCACTCCCAATATTAATTCACTCGCTCATTCATGTCATTTCCACCTCAAAAACATCTCTAGAATTTGTCCTTTTCTTACAGTTGACTCTGTAAAAACTCTTATTGTCGCTCTTATTCATTCTCGCCTGGATTATTGTAATTCTTTACTAATTGGTCTTCCTATTACTAAACTCTCCCCTCTCCAATCCATTCTGACTGCTGCAGCCAGGATCATTTTCCTCTCCAACCGCTTCACTGATGCTTCTGCCCTGTGCCAGTTATAAAACTGGTTGCCTATCCGCTACAGAATCCAACATAAACTTATCACTCTCACTCACAAAGCTCTCCACAGTTCCGCACCACCCAACATCTCCTCCCCCATCTCTGTCTATCACCCCACCTACGCCCTCCGCTCTGCTAATGACCTAAAATTGACATCCTCAACAATTCAAACCTCCCACTCGCGTCTTCAAGATTCCTCACGAGCTGCGCCTATGCTCTGGAACACACTACCAAGAACAATCCGATTAATTCCCAACATCTACACCTTTAAGCGGGCCCTAAAAACGCATTTCTTTAGACTAGCCTATCACCTCACCTCCCTCATCTAATCTAGTCCCTTTCTGCCCTTCATAAAATTTACTTCCAGTTCTTGTCCCCTGTATCTTCTGGTTCCTTCATCTTCATGTTCTTTTTTACACTCTGTACCTGTATAAATTCTGTCTGGCAACTAGTCCACGCAGCTGGTTTTGAATACCCTATTAAATCGATGGCTGGACCATATATAACAAGCTTTTCTCCCCCCCATTCACCTTTTGTGCCTCCCCTATTTCCTCATAGACTGTAAGCTTATGAGCAGGGCCCACACTCCTATTGGTATCTTAATTTTGTTATTTTGCAATGTCTCATATTGTCTGTACATGTCCCCTCTGAATTGTAAAGCGCTGTGGAATATGTTGGCGCTATAGAAATAAATATTATTATTATTACATCCAGTAACCTTCTATCTTGTCCAGGTGATCTTTATAAAAAAAAAGGGAACACAGGCAGCAATAACGTGTTTTTCTATACACCTTTTGATCGCTTTTTTTTTTTTAACATTTTTTGCTTGTTTATTTTATTTTGTAAAATGGCATTCATTGTGTGGTTTATGGCACAGTTTTACAGGTGTGGTCATTACAGATGTGGCGATAACAATCATGTACCTTTTTTTATTTATTTTAGTTTATATATACCTTAAACTGCATTTTTAGTGTTACCTTTTTTTTAATGCTTTGTTTTAATTTTTTTTTGCTTTAGTTTAACTTTTTTTTACATGTTATCCCTTTGTTATAAGTAATATTGTTTTCCAGTTAGCACCATATAGTAATTTTGGCAAACATATTGTAGTAATGTGCCCCATCCTAGTCCTATCTGGAAGTAATATTCCCCATCCTGGTACTTACCTTGTAGTTATGTTCCCCATGCTGATCCCTATCTTGCTGTTATGTCCCCCTTCCTGGTCCACTTCTTGTAGTCATGTCCCCATTCTGCAGCAATGTGCAAATCCTGGTCCCCTTCTTGTATCAATGTCCCCCTTCTTGGTCCCCAGCTTGCAGTAATCTGCCCCTTCCTGGTACCCATCTTGTATTAATTTCCCCCATGATGGTTTCCTTCCTGCCATCTTGGTCCCTTTTTTGTAGTAATGGGCCCATCCTTCCCCTCATCTCGTGTTAATTTTCCCCATCATGGTCTCCATCCTGTAGTAATGTCCCCCTCCTTGTAGCAATGCCCCCATCCGGTAATAATGTATCCATCCTGTACCCTTCTTGTGTCAATGTCCCCATTCTGGTCACCATCTTGCCGAGCCACTCGGATCCGTGCTCGTCGGTGGGTGGCTCGAGCTCCTCTCGGACCCGGGGGTCACGTCGCTCTGAAAGGGGGTTGGCACTACACGTAGGGACTTCGGTGGGGAGGTCCACGGCCGGAGCCGCGGTTGTTTGTAGGGGATTTGAGTTCTTGACGCCACCCATGGGTTGTGGTGATTGGATGGACACCACCGCTGCCGTTGACTAGGCTCCCGGGGACGGTGTTGCGCAGCTTGGTGTTGGCCCCTCCATGGGTAGGGGGATGATGGTCCCAGGGGCCCGAGGGAGGTGCTGAGGCAGGGGAATAGGTGGTACCGGCGTGTCGGTGCGGTGTGGCGCGGTGCGCGGCCCGAAGGAACTGTTGTCCGCACTATTACAAACACGCTGGAGTCTCTGGTAAACCAAACAAGATGGTGAACGGTGCCTGCAGCCAGCTGCGCTTTTCCCCTTATCATGTTGGTGGTTTCCGCCTTTCTCCTGCACCTCACTTGTATAGAAATGATGACTCCTATGCCTGAGCAATGGTAGTCCGCTCCCCAGCCTGGAATGTGCTGGGAGAGCCCTTTTTGCCCGCACACGCTGGCCCATCGGGTCTCTTATGCCTGGGCGGTGTCTTTACCCTAATGGTTGGGCTGTTGTCTTCAGTCGGGTCTTATGTGGGAAAGGGCCTAAAGTCCAGTCCTCAATCAGTTGATTTGACTCAGCCCAGTTGTTTTTCGGCCTCGTACTGGGTCTGAGTACCCCTCCTGGTGCTCCGGTTTCCAATCGGATCCCCGGTTCGGTACCGGCGGGCCACAGCTCGTCCCCGGTCCCTACGGTTCCACCGGCTGTAATCCCAGCTCCTGCAGGCGGCCACCACCGTCTGCCTCCTTACCAGAGGTGACTGGGCTCCAACCCAGACACCTGTTGTAGACTATGGTAGACCTGGATGCAGGTCTGCCCTTTAACTTCACTCCACTCCACTCCACTTCACAGTCAAGACTCGACTACTCCTCTCTGCTCCCCACGGTGAACTGCACTGTTTTCCCGCCTCAGGGCCTGTGAACTCCTCGGTGGGCGGATCCAATCGCCTGTCTCCGCCCCCCTGGTGTGAACATCAAACCCTGAGGGAGGTGACAAGGGTTTTTTTAGTTTGGCTGCTGTCACCTTATTAAGGGGGGGGGTAATTTTGCAAGGGCCTACCCGTGACAACCTGGCTAGTCCAGGGCATCACAGTAGCTTATTGTGTTATTTTTCACAAGCATAAAAAAAAGATTCTTCTCACCTGTGCTCTGTTCTTTTGGTGTCCTCTTTTCTGCACATGTGACCCACAGGCACCGCAGACCCCTTCATGATTGTGTCTTGGTCCAGGGGGCCATCAATGTCAGCACTTTAATTCAGTCAAATATGTGTTCTTGGACACATGTTAAATTGAAATGTACTGTCGGCGAAGCACAGAGACAAGCTCTTTGCACATCTATAACAATGCTAGCCGCCGGACAATCAGCAGCTATCAGCTGACGTTGGCATATGCTGGCTGTGATTTGCCGATGGCTGGCAATACTATGGCTGTGCAGAAAACGTTTCACTGCGAGACATTGGCAAATCAATTCAATTGAATATGCGTCCAAGAACGCATATTCAGCTGAAATAAAGCGCTTATGTCAGCATCCCCCTGAACCTGGCCGTGATCATCAAGGGATCTATGGTGCCTGTGTACATATACATTATATACAGTACCCCTAAAAAAAGAGATTAAATTTCACAATACAACTGTTACGTAAAAACAAAAAAATAAAAATAAAGACCATTTTTACCACCATGCAGTTATCATATAGTGGTCATGCAGACTGTGGTTACATATTGTGATTTACAATTAAAGCTCTTTCCGATTTCAGTAGTTCACATTTTTTGCTTCATTTATGTAACACCCATACCGGTGTCCCAGAGCTGTCCTGCACCCCTCTCTTGGTGGGAATGTCAGCTCTCTCACCTTCCCAGCTACCCAGCGGTGGCTGCTCCATCTCCGGTCCATGCTGCTGTCTCCCAGGGCCTGCACATGCCACATAGGCCTCGCGGAGTGCCCATAGGATGCAGGAGAGGCCTCTCTCCTTTTCTTAAAGGGCCAGTATGTCCTGATCCAGAAGTGCCTCTCAGCTCGGCTAAGAGGCTTCAGGTATTTAAGGCACCTTCCCCTTAAGGGAGGTGCCTGGGCAATGAATTCTATATGTTGCTAGTTCTCAGGTCTACAGTGTTGCTGATGCGATTGTCATTGTGCGCTATGCTGTTGCTTTATCGTATCTGTGTTTCAGTGCATTACAAGTCCATTGCTGCAACTATTCACACCAGCCACCTACCACGATATCTGCTGCTTTAAAGATCCACGCCAGCCGCCTACCACAATATCTGCTGCAGGTATCAACATTGGCTGCTGCTGCCGTAACCATTCATCCCAGCCGAATTCACGACATCGGCTGCTGTCGTTTCTACAACCATAGACTGTATTGTACCTGTGGCGTCAGCTGCTGAAGCACTGTTGATCCTCTGGGGCTGCCCTCTGTCGGCTACCTACCAGCGTGTGTGCCTATTGCCACCCCGGTGACGGTAGTGAAGACTTGGCGGCCCTTCCTTTTCGCTCCTCCAGGTGAGTGATTGGTACCTTCGGTCCAGTGAATCCACTAAACCTGTGCCCAGCAAGCATAACAATTTATCTGGCCCAGATAACCATGGAGACTTCTTGATGACTTGTGTTTGAGTGTCTAATGCAGATGCAGATGACTTCTCATATTTCTAACACCATCTCCACCTATTGCCAATGTACACCACTCCCTATCCTTATTCTGTGACTAAAGTAATAATGCTTGAGTGTGGACTTCAAGTACAAATTTCCCCAGAGTGCCACTCCAATAATAATACCCCCTGTGTGCTTTTTAAGTAATAATACTCCCCCATCCCTGAATGCTTTGTTTAATAATAAAGCTTACCAGAGTTTTCAAACATGAAAAAAGTCCCGCAGATAGCCTCTTCAATAATAATACCCCCCCCTTCCCGAGCTGTGTCTGAAATAAATATGTCACCACAATGATAATGCCCCATTTGTCCTGTACCACCCCAGCTATCATTGCCCTGTGCAAAATATAAAGTTTATACCCACCTACACTGATCCCTTGATGCACCTTTCAATCAAGGGCATGCAATGCGCTGTTGTCATTGCAAATCCTGTGTCTGGATACTGACGTCTTGTAGGTTGTAGACCAACAACAGATTGTGGTCTACAAGACACTGAGTTTTAGGGCAGGGACCATGTGCATTACGACATGATCTACCTGTATTGGTGTATGGGCTGATATAGTGTAATTTTGTGCTTGCCTCATATGTTTGATGCTAGCAATGACAGAGCTCAGAACTTTCTTTACTTTGTTAATCTAGACAACATAGATTTTTGTTGTCTCTCACTTGACTCTATGAAGACGTTCCTGCTTTCCTTGCTTAGTCTAGAGTACATGTGGTGATGTAGCAATTACCAAGCTATCTACTGACATACTACGCTTTAAAGAAATTGTCCTACACACAAAGTATGATACTGAATAGTAACTTGGTAGATTACTGCCCAGCAGCAGTTCGTTTGGCAATTGCTAGAGAGACACAGGGAGACAGTACTATCTGTACCTATACAATTTCAATGTTAAAAGGGCATGTCTCTGAAGGAGAGGGAGCTGGACTGCTCAGGTGTCTCATTTCTTCAAAAAGGCGACACTGTGTTCAGATGTGACTGACAGTGGTTATAGACCGCTAGTAACACATGCAACACCAAAGTTCACTTAGCCAACCAAAATCGTTTACTTTTATTCTTCCCACCATTATGACAGACATGGCCATTCTTTCCTTCCTTCCTTCCTTCCTTCCTTCCTTCCAGTGTGGAGTACTGCTCCTTAACTTGTTCCCCACTATCTTGGACCTCGTCCTCAAGCTTCAGAGTTTGTGTCTCCTTCCCCTAGCTCTGTTCACAGTTGTCCGCTTCTGGGTCCCAACAGCTCTCTAGCAGGATGACTCGCTAAGCTTGTGGAGGTGAGCCATAGGCTCTGGTCATTTCGACATTACCTCAGGGTTCACTGACTGTTCCAACCACCGAGATCACATCTTCTCACACTTTAACCCTATTCTCTACTGGCCCTCTCAAGACTTCCCTCCTGTTCTCTTTCCCTCATCTGCCACTCCTCCCTTCCTCTACCTTAACCTCTTACCGACATTGAACATACTGGGTACATGATGGCTCATGTCGGTATAACCAGTACCGGCTGCTGCAGTGAGTCCCGCACAAGTCTGCTGATTTGTACAGCAGACATGTGCGCTATCAGGCACAGGTGGACCCACGATCCACCCATGCATGTTAAACCCTTAAGTCGAGCTGTGAAAATGTGACAGCGCAATTTAAAGTGCCGCACTGGGTAACGGCACTTACTCGCTGCCATCGTCGGCACCGTGATGTGATCACAGGGAGCCGATGGTTGCTATGGTAGCAACAGGAGTCATCACATGATCCTGCGCTATCATGACTCACTTCCTGTTACAGCTGGCAGAGCAGCAGCTGTAACAGAAGACTAGCATTTTGGCTGATCTGAGCTGTACAGCTATGATCAGCAGAAATGAAGAAGCAATCAGACTGCTGATCCTTATAGTACTAGTAAAATAAATTAAAAAAAAGTTTTAAAAATGAAAAAATAAAACTTAAAAGTTCAACTCACCTCCCATTCGCCCCATTGAAAATTAAAGGGTTAAAAAAATTAAAAATATACACATATTTGGTATTGATTTGTTCAGAAATGCTGATCTATCAAAATATAAAATCAATTAACATGATCAATAAACAACGTACCAGCAAAATAATTCAAAAGTTTGTTTTTTGGTTGTCACAAATTTTGCGCAAAATGCAATTACAGGTGATTAACACGAAGTATCTACAAAAGACACCTTTAAGAACGTCAGTTCAAGTCGCAAAAAAAAAGCCATCACTGAGCTCTATATCCTGAAAATTGAGGAAACTACGGTTCACACAAAATGGCACAAAAAGTGCGCCACTTTTTGTGGACAAATTTCTGATTTTTTTTTAACCCCTTAGATAAAAGTGAAAGCTATACATGTTTGGTGTCTATGAATACATACCGACCTGAGGCATCACATTGACACATCAGTAAAGTGTTTAATCCTATCTTATTTAACAACTAAAATTAAGTCAATTAGATGGCAGCTGTTGATCCAAAGATATACATCTTATCGTATTCAACAGTCTATAAAACATACCTGAGGAAGGCGGTTGTTCCCGCCGAAACGCGTTGTATCCGTTTTTTATTTCCGTATGTTTGAGTAATAAATTCCATTTGAGGACAAGAGTTTTTAAAATCATTACTACGGGGAGCGCGGCTACCACAGAATTGGTTTACTTCATTTTTTGTCTTTAAAACATGGCACATGTACACGGTGGAGCGCAGGCCCCCTACTACATTTCTTCTATAGAAAGTTGGCTACTGCATCACACTAAAACCTAAGCACTGAGGTACGATCATATATAAATTGTTGCTGTTTACTATCAAAACACGAGGATTATATATTATTGAGATAAAAAAGTTGAGAACTTGAAATTTCTGGCCAATAGGACAAAGTTAGAATCCGTGTTTATGAAATCATCTGTCAGTAAATTCTATAAATTACTTTTGTTCAGGGCAATGTTCTCTGTACAATGAAAAGCAAATTAATCATAAAGCGAGGTTAAACTAATGAAAGGCTTTAATACCTTACAAAGAGGCCGATGTGTTGTCTAGAGAGTTTGCAGTCTGAAGTGATGTGGTTAGAGGGTAAACATATCGCTGCAGTGTTCAAACACGGTCTGCAAACTGCGCTGCTTAGTTTCCGTGAACTGTTTGCTCTCCCTCAGGCTCATTTACTGAATATTGAAATCTTCTGGGAATTTCATGAAATGATGGCAGCTACTCAGAGAAAAGATACAACATGATTGATTCTTGTCTTACAGAATGGGATATCGTTGAGGAGAAATTACTAACCTCCCAGTGGTCTTCATTGTTAATTCTGCTCCCAGGTCAAGTGACCAAGACATCAAGCCACCGGTTATACATATATATATATATATATATATATATATATATATATATATATATGTATATATATATATATATATATATATATACAGTATATAGATGTACATATACATTATATATATACATATACACACATATGTATATATATATATATATACACATTATATATATATATATATATATATATATATATATATATATATATATATATATATATATATATATATATATACATACACACACACACACGGGAAACGTTTTCGTGAAAGTAAGAATGCTATTAAGAATGCTATCAAAATTGGAAGTTTTAATAGATTATTTTATTTCAAGGGAACTAACCACCAGGATTTTTCTATATGAACTTAAGGCAGTGCCATACTGGGGCTAGGATGCTAACTCCAAGCATACCTTAGTTGGAGAATCGTATGCTTGGTTGCTGAAATATTTGTAATCAAAGTTGCAAAAATTCATTGCATCTTTGATTGATTTGTGCATCAGTGCGGGCCTTTGTGGGTCAGTTGCTCTCTGTAAAGTCTACCTCCAGAGTCTTCATCAGCAGCAATGGTGGCATGGCGCAATATTTAAATAAAGAAAAGAGGAGACACCATAGTGGATGCAAGAGGAGGACTTTATAGCGAGGACCAGACCCACAAAGGCCCGCACCACTGCAGCCGTCAATCAAAGGTGCTGTTCATTTTTGTAACTTTGATTAAAGATATTTCAGCAACCGAGTGTCCGATCTTTCAACTAAAGGTATGCTTGGATTCAGGATCTTAGTGCCAGTATGACACTGCCTTTACCTCATATAGCAAAATCCTGTTGGTTGGGCATCTTTAACAAAATGTTGAGTAAATAATTAAAAGAGAAATCTAAATCAATTCAAAATTTTCTGTGACCACCCTTTGCTTTTAAGATACCATTAGTTGTTCTAGGTACACTTGCATGCAGTTTTTAAAGGAACTCAACAGGGAAATTGTTCGAAGCATGTTAGAGAACTAACCACTGATCTCCTTTGGTTACGCTATAAACACTGCAGTCAATCTCTGACAATGGCATTGAAATGGAACATGCTGCTGTGCACGCTTACTGACTTCTATCAACATTCCATGGTGTGATCGTGGGGGAATGAATACCCGTCACCTCCATCTTGGGCCTCTTCTGAAAGTCATATATATGCTGAGGTTCAAAAAAGACCAAGATTTACACTATATGCTGCAATACTGTGGTATTCCAGTGTATAGTATAAGTGATTGGACAATCGCAGGTTCAAGTCCTATAAGGAGACTAACAAAAATTAAAATATATATTTTTAAATATATATAAAATAGTTCAAATCACTTCGCTTAACCCCCCATTTAAAATAGATAAATTAAAATATACACAAACGTGGCATCGTCACATTCATAAAAATCCAATCTATCGACATATACAAACAATTATCCAGATAGGTAACTGCTCAAAATACCCAAAATGTGTTTTTTTTTGGGTAATTACTTTTCCTAAAAAACTGCCATAAAAACAGAGCAAAAGTTGTATATAGCAAAAAATATATGATATAAGTAAACCTGACAGTTCTTCATAAAAAAAACAAGTCATCATCCAGATCAAAAATGTTACAGGTCTCAGAGAATGGCGACACAAACCCACAGAAAAAAAGTTCAGTTTTTTTGGGGGTAGACAGCCACGAGCCACATGTGGCTCCCGAGCTACAGGTTGGAGACCAATGTTGTAAAATATTTTTATGTAAAATTAGAAATCAAGAGCAAATCACTTGTTGTCAGTGGCTCGATAATTTGACGGAAATTGTGCAGATATTAAGAGTTAGAAAACCATTTCTGATTTATTTCTAACAGTACTACATGAGACCCAAGCGCAAAAATGGCTATTCATCATGAGCCAGTGATTTGGGATTTCCAAAACAATTACTAGCTAGTCTCTGCCTGCTGGAGTGAGGGCTGTGGAAGAAGGAGCTTTGAATATTGGAAGCGGTTGCTGAAAACTCTTATTATGGACATGTGCAAGAGAGGGGGCGAGTGAGCCGGCCTTCTAAATCCCGTGACTGCCTATTGTTATCTACATTATGAACTGTGCTGAGCTGTTCCTGAAGCTTCTATTCATTTCAATGCAAGTTATACTAACAGTGCATCCCAAACCAATCTTGGCTGTTTCTGTAACCTCACTTCCAGTAGAGTTATTATTGTCTCAGCCATGGAAACCTTTGATGGGAATAACCCTTAAAAAGAACGTGTCAGGTGAAAACATGGTATTAACCTGAAGATGTGGGGTTAATCTGCAAGGTAATATTATGTTAAAGTTGTGCAACTGAAAGCCTTGTTACTGGGAAGAAATTAACTTTATCCCTCCCGGCAGCCTCCTGCTCGCTGCTGTTCATCGTTCCTGGGGTGTCACACGTGGCGATATGTGCTTCCTCAGGAACGGCGAACAACCTGCGTCCTGAACGAGCAACGACATTTGGAAAATGAACGACATGTCAACGATCAACGATTTGGTGAGTATTTCTGATCGTTAGCGGTCACTCGTACGTGTCACACGCAACGACGTCGCTAAGATACCAGATGTGCGTCACGAATTCCGTGACTCAAACGACATATCGTTACATACGTCGTTGCGTGTAAAGCGGCCTTTACTCTGTAACTTTAATTGGAGGTATATCTCTGACATATGCTCATGCTTGTCAACTCTCCAAGAATGTCTGGAAGCTCTCAGAAGAAGGGGAGACCTGTGACATTCAGGATAATGTTGTCAAGCTGGCATATGTGAATGTATGGCAGTTTTCTTGCTATTTGTTGCAGAAATTAGCAGATTTTTTCATCTGACAGTAACTTAGACTAGCTCTAACAGTTTGGAAGAACTCGAGCCCTCCCTGCCCTTAATCCTAAATGGGGTCTAAGGGGGGCTTTACACGTTGCAACATTACTTCCGAAATATCGTCGGAGTCACGTCGTTAGTGATGTACATCCGGCGCCGGTAACGACATCGCAACGTGTAAATCCTAGATGAGCCGATAAACGATCGCAAAAGCGTTGAAAATCGGTGATCTGTGTAGCGTCGGCCATTTTCATAATGTCGGGTCGACCGCAGGTACAATGTTGTTTGTCGCTACTGCGGCAGCACACATCGCTGTGTGTAAACCCTCACGAGCGACAAACATCTCCTTACCTGTGTCTCCTTACCTGCGAAGGGAGAAGGTGGGTGGGAAGTTATGTCCCGCTCATCTCCGCCCCTCCACTTCTATTGGCTGGCCGATTAGTGACGTCGCGGTGACGTTGCGGTGACGTTGCTGTGACGCCAAACGCACCTCCCCCTTGAAGGAGGGATTGTTCGGCGGTCACAGCAACGTCGCCGAGAAGGTATGTGTGTCAAGCTGCCGTAGCGATAATGTGTGCTACGGCAGCAATCACCACATATCGCATATGCGACGGTGGCGGGTACTATCGCGCTCAGCATCGCTAGCCGATGCTAGCGATGTTGCAGCATGTAAAGCCCCCCTTATGCACATGCCCTAACTATCCATAGTATATCACAAAAGTAAGTACACCCCTCACAATTTTGTAAATATTTTCTTATATCTTTTTATGGGACAACACTGATGATATGAATAGGATAACTGAAGTGAGCACTAATATATATATTATGAGTGCAAGCCAAAAAATTACATACTATATACGAATAAGGCTGCACATCAAACTTAGATAATAGTATAATGCCTCAAGCATATGGACAAATATTGGAATATACAATGAAAAATGCTACTTGCTAATTTGAACATGTGAATAATGAATTGCATACCTGCCATGACAATTAGGAAAAAGGAGATATTTAGCAATCGCATTGATCAATGTAACTGAGCCCCAAGGCCTCGTCAAGGCATATCTCTATATTGGGGTCCCTAGCTCTGTGACCCTAACTGTGTGTCATCTCATTGCAATTAAAAACTGCTATGGGTGGAGAGGGGTAACTAAGGACTTTCTTATATAGGAGATGGAAAAAACATGGCCGAAAGGGGCGGAGCTGTGTTCACATTCAGAAAAAAAAAAAAAAAAAAAAACACCACATATAACTGAATAGGATAACTGAAGTGAGCACTAATATATATATTATGAGTGCAAGCCAAAAAATTACATACTATATACGAATAAGGCTGCACATCAAACTTAGATAATAGTATAATGCCTCAAGCATATGGACAAATATTGGAATATACAATGAAAAATGCTACTTGCTAATTTGAACATGTGAATAATGAATTGCATACCTGCCATGACTATTAGGAAAAAGGAGATATTTAGCAATCGCATTGATCAATGTAACTGAGCCCCAAGGCCTCGTCAAGGCATATCTCTATATTGGGGTCCCTAGCTCTGTGACCCTAACTGTGTGTCATCTCATTGCAATTAAAAACTGCTATGGGTGGAGAGGGGTAACTAAGGACTTTCTTATATAGGAGATGGAAAAAACATGGCCGAAAGGGGCGGAGCTGTGTTCACATTCAGAAAAAAAAAAAAAAAAAAAAAAACCACATATAACTGAATAGGATAACTGAAGTGAGCACTAATATATATATTATGAGTGCAAGCCAAAAAATTACATACTATATACGAATAAGGCTGCACATCAAACTTAGATAATAGTATAATGCCTCAAGCATATGGACAAATATTGGAATATACAATGAAAAATGCTACTTGCTAATTTGAACATGTGAATAATGAATTGCATACCTGCCATGACTATTAGGAAAAAGGAGATATTTAGCAATCGCATTGATCAATGTAACTGAGCCCCAAGGCCTCGTCAAGGCATATCTCTATATTGGGGTCCCTAGCTCTGTGACCCTAACTGTGTGTCATCTCATTGCAATTAAAAACTGCTATGGGTGGAGAGGGGTAACTAAGGACTTTCTTATATAGGAGATGGAAAAAACATGGCCGAAAGGGGCGGAGCTGTGTTCACATTCAGAAAAAAAAAAAAACCACATATAACTGAATAGGATAACTGAAGTGAGCACTAATATATATATTATGAGTGCAAGCCAAAAAATTACATACTATATACAAATAAGGCTGCACATCAAACTTAGATAATAGTATAATGCCTCAAGCATATGGACAAATATTGGAATATACAATGAAAAATGCTACTTGCTAATTTGAACATGTGAATAATGAATTGCATACCTGCCATGACTATTAGGAAAAAGGAGATATTTAGCAATCGCATTGATCAATGTAACTGAGCCCCAAGGCCTCGTCAAGGCATATCTCTATATTGGGGTCCCTAGCTCTGTGACCCTAACTGTGTGTCATCTCATTGCAATTAAAAACTGCTATGGGTGGAGAGGGGTAACTAAGGACTTTCTTATATAGGAGATGGAAAAAACATGGCCGAAAGGGGCGGAGCTGTGTTCACATTCAGAAAAAAAAACCCACATATAACTGAATAGGATAACTGAAGTGAGCACTAATATATATATTATGAGTGCAAGCCAAAAAATTACATACTATATACGAATAAGGCTGCACATCAAACTTAGATAATAGTATAATGCCTCAAGCATATGGACAAATATTGGAATATACAATGAAAAATGCTACTTGCTAATTTGAACATGTGAATAATGAATTGCATACCTGCCATGACTATTAGGAAAAAGGAGATATTTAGCAATCGCATTGATCAATGTAACTGAGCCCCAAGGCCTCGTCAAGGCATATCTCTATATTGGGGTCCCTAGCTCTGTGACCCTAACTGTGTGTCATCTCATTGCAATTAAAAACTGCTATGGGTGGAGAGGGGTAACTAAGGACTTTCTTATATAGGAGATGGAAAAAACATGGCCGAAAGGGGCGGAGCTGTGTTCACATTCAGAAAAAAAAAAACCCCACATATAACTGAATAGGATAACTGAAGTGAGCACTAATATATATATTATGAGTGCAAGCCAAAAAATTACATACTATATACGAATAAGGCTGCACATCAAACTTAGATAATAGTATAATGCCTCAAGCATATGGACAAATATTGGAATATACAATGAAAAATGCTACTTGCTAATTTGAACATGTGAATAATGAATTGCATACCTGCCATGACTATTAGGAAAAAGGAGATATTTAGCAATCGCATTGATCAATGTACCTGAGCCCCAAGGCCTCGTCAAGGCATATCTCTATATTGGGGTCCCTAGCTCTGTGACCCTAACTGTGTGTCATCTCATTGCAATTAAAAACTGCTATGGGTGGAGAGGGGTAACTAAGGACTTTCTTATATAGGAGATGGAAAAAACATGGCCGAAAGGGGCAGAGCTGTGTTCACATTCAGAAAAAAAAAAAAAAAAAAAACACATATAACTGAATAGGATAACTGAAGTGAGCACTAATATATATATTATGAGTGCTCACTTCATTGTATATTCCAATATTTGTCCATATGCTTGAGGCATTATACTATTATCTAAGTTTGATGTGCAGCCTTATTCGTATATAGTATGTAATTTTTTGGCTTGCACTCATAATATATATATTAGTGCTCACTTCAGTTATCCTATTCAGTTATATGTGGTTTTTTTTTTTTTCTGAATGTGAACACAGCTCCGCCCCTTTCGGCCATGTTTTTTCCATCTCCTATATAAGAAAGTCCTTAGTTACCCCTCTCCACCCATAGCAGTTTTTAATTGCAATGAGATGACACACAGTTAGGGTCACAGAGCTAGGGACCCCAATATAGAGATATGCCTTGACGAGGCCTTGGGGCTCAGTTACATTGATCAATGCGATTGCTAAATATCTCCTTTTTCCTAATAGTCATGGCAGGTATGCAATTCATTATTCACATGTTCAAATTAGCAAGTAGCATTTTTCATTGTATATTCCAATATTTGTCCATATGCTTGAGGCATTATACTATTATCTAAGTTTGATGTGCAGCCTTATTCGTATATAGTATGTAATTTTTTGGCTTGCACTCATAATATATATATTAGTGCTCACTTCAGTTATCCTATTCAGTTATATGTGTTTTTTTTTTTTTTCTGAATGTGAACACAGCTCCGCCCCTTTCGGCCATGTTTTTTCCATCTCCTATATAAGAAAGTCCTTAGTTACCCCTCTCCACCCATAGCAGTTTTTAATTGCAATGAGATGACACACAGTTAGGGTCACAGAGCTAGGGACCCCAATATAGAGATATGCCTTGACGAGGCCTTGGGGCTCAGTTACATTGATCAATGCGATTGCTAAATATCTCCTTTTTCCTAATAGTCATGGCAGGTATGCAATTCATTATTCACATGTTCAAATTAGCAAGTAGCATTTTTCATTGTATATTCCAATATTTGTCCATATGCTTGAGGCATTATACTATTATCTAAGTTTGATGTGCAGCCTTATTCGTATATAACACTGATGATATGACACTCTGATACAATGATACAATGTAAAGTAGTCAGTGTTCAGCTTGTATAACATTTGGTGCCCTCAACACACAGACATTAATGTCAAAACTGCATGCAATTAAAGTGAGAACACCCCTATGTGAAGCAGGCAAAATTGTGCCCAATTTGCTATTTCCCTCATTTGTGTCATGTGACTCATTAGTGTTACAATGTCTCAGATGTGAATCAGGAGCAGGTGTGTTACATTTAGTGTTATTGCTCATACTCTCTCATACTGGTCACTGGAGGTTCAACATGGCTCCTCATCATGGCAAAGAATTTTCTTAAGATCTGAAAAAAAGAATTGTTGCTCTACATAAAGATGACCTGGGTTACACGAAGATTGCCAACACCATGAAACTGAGCTGCAGCATGGTGGTTCAGAAGAGGTCCTCACCAATGTGGCGCCCCTGACCAGGCACCACTGAGTACTGCACCCATGCTGGGGGCAGTACAACACAGGTAATCCAGAAGGCTGACCGGGGTGTAGACACACAGGCGCATAGTAACCAGGTCTCCCACATTGACCTTTGAAGGGACCCCTGGGGAATCCAAGAGGGGGCTTGGCCTCCATCTCCACTCAAGGGATGTAGTAGAGAGTCTGGTTGCTGAGTTGTGGAGGCAGGCACAGAGGGTAGGGAGTAGTGAGCCAGTAAGTTAGTGAAGCTCAGGGAGAGAGAGCAGTCGCAGGGACCCTGCAGGCTGTCACTAGTCAGACACCGCAGGTGCAGTGGTTACTGGCGGGGGAGAACGGCCACTTGGTAGTGCTGCCTCAAAACCACTGCCAGGTGAACCAGGCCCGCACGAGGTTACAGGTCCCCAGAGCAGGGGCTCATTCAGTTGGCCTGCTCAACCTGCAGGTGAAAGCACTTCATGCCCTTCACCAAACCACCACAGAGTCCGCAGCCATGTAGCAACGAGAGGGCCCATAGGAACAAGAGGCAAGCAGCCGGAGTTACCTGGTCCAGGCTACAAGCAAACGGGCCAAAAAGGGGAGAACAGGCAGAAGCAACTTCCCTGGGTGACCCCGTAGGACTACAAGTCTGGGTCACGACAAACACAAGAGGGCTAGGAAGGCGAGTCAGTAGCCACCCCTCAAGTCAGCCTGAAGGAGCCTGGTTCCCTACTTGGAGCATCACAGCATCGCCCGGGTTACTCACCCCTGCCACCTGAAGTGAGTAAAAACCCTTAAAGGCATTCCTGCTGTGCGTGTGAGTTCTTCTGCGACCTGTGGTGCAACACACCTTCACCGGGCCCTGGGGCCAGCCTCACTCTCGGGAGGCTATCACATCTAACTGCACCAAACATCAGCCCCAGGTGCCCCTTAAACTACAGTGGCGGTCGCCCTGACCGCAATACCAATAGTGGTGTCACGAATCCCATAGAAGTCAACCTACCTGTGACCAGAAGGATCCAGGATGTGCAGTCCCTGAAGACCCTGAGACAACCTGAAGGTAACGGGGCCATGGGGTGGCACAACTCTGGCGTTACGAACAGGATAAGGACTAGACCTGTTAAGACAGGTGACCATGTGCCTTGGTGGTCCATTTAAAAAGTTTGAAGCGCCGCCATATTGCCACCATGAAAAGCGCGACAAGAAACAACAGCAGCCCGCGCTAGAAGAAGTAACCGCCCACGAAGAGGTGTGGCTAGAGAATAGACAGAGAACACCTGCAGCGCTCTGACCTTGCAAGAGAGGATGAGAGGGGGATCTGTCCCTGGACGGCGGGAAGCTATAAGTCTGTAGAAAACGAAACTCAGCAGATGCAGAGAGAGGACTGGACGAGCAGCGACATAGGAAACATAGCGTCTGCACGCGGAGATCAAGAGCCAGGCTCCGCTGCCTGGTGGGACTGGGAGCTTGCCCAGTTCTGCGACCAGCTGGAGGCCAGGATCGTGCAGCAGATGAGAGAGGGACGCACCGAGCTCCGGGAGATGGCTACAGCGGTTCGGGCCTACGAGAGATGGACCGCGCGACAAGCGCCACACCGGGCGGCGACCACCCAGACTCTGATGATGCTGCCTATGGGTGAGTCCCGTGTTGCCCCTGCCCTCGTGAGAGCACCGACCCCGCCAGCGCTGTTACAATGGGAGGCGGCTGCGATGCCCGCGGTGCGCCACGCTGCCACACCCGTGAAGATCCCTGCTGCGATCCCGGAGGCGACGCCCAACATGGCCTATGCTGTGAAGCCCACGGTCCCTGAAGAGACGCCTGGTGCAGCGACGTCCAGCCCGGCCCACCGAGACGAGGCCACAGCCACGCCAGGCTCGGCCCTCCAAAACCAGGCCGCAGCAGCAAGGGCCAGCCCAGGCCGCAGCCACGCCAAGCACGGCCCGCCAAGACCAGGCCGCAGCAGCGACGCGCAGCCCGGCCCGCCAAGACCAGGCCACAGCCACGCCAGGCTCGGCCTGCCTTGACCAGGCCGCAAGGCCATCTACCCCAGCCTGCAAGGCAGAAACAGTCATCACATTCCAGCCACCGCCAAAGGAATCCTGTTCTGCGTTCCCACTGGGAGAAGACCCAGTTTTCCTGAAGCTGAAAGAGGAGCTGAGTGCCCACTACTCCAAGGAGCTGGTGGACCGGTACATCGTCCCCAGGCAGTTACCCGAACACGGAGTGGTCCCAGCAGATACCTTGGCTAAGATGAGCCCACCACCCTGGCCCTCCGATGAATGCCCACCCTCAGCGCTGCTGCCGGAGGAGTGCTCGAAAGCACTAAGGGGGAGGAGAGGCCTGGAGGCTGAAGGGTCAACCCCAGAACCGTCAGAGGAGGACACAGCACCTTGTATGGTTGAGCGGGGCCCGGAGCCTGAAATGCTACCTTACTCCCGCTGGGATGAGGAGAGCCCGACGTCCCCCGCTGAAGATGAAGCGCTGGCCATCACAATACCCAGAATGTATGTCACCTGGGAGCCCGCAGGCAGTGAGGCGGCAGGCAAGAAGAACCCCACGAGCAGAGCACGACGCCACACTCGACCAAAACCAACTACAGTACAGCAGTCCCCAGATCGGCAGAAGGAAGACGTCACAGCCCGGGATTTGGAGGAGAAGAAGCTTCTGAGAAAATCCCGTCATCAGGTTAGAGACCCCCTTTTCCGTGGAGTGGTTGAAGAGTTTAGCCTCAAGTCTGGATACGACTTTATCGTAGCGCCCGGTGTGAAAGAAGGCATATTTGTTAGCAGAAGAGATGTAAGATCGCATTTTCCCAGAGGACATCCTGGTAGAGACTTGCACATGGGAGACCTGGTCGAGTTTACCAAGCACCAAGGTGAACACGGCTGGTATGCACTGGACGTGGTGCCATGCCCCAGGAACCCTTACTGCAGCCCTGCTGTCTCTACCCAGCCTACCCCAAGGTCAATACAACAAGACAAAGAAACAGATAAAGACAAAGAGAGAGAATTAGACAAAGAACAAGACACAGATAACACAGATAAAGAACAAGACCATGACAAAGACACAGACTCGGAGGACAGCGCAAAGACAGCGTCAAGTGCCAGTGAGAGAAGGAGCTCATTCAGTTGGCCTGCTCAACCTGCAGGTGATGGCACTTCATGCCCTTCACCAAACCACCACAGAGTCCGCAGCCACGTAGCAACAAGAGGGCCCATAGGAACAAGAGGCAAGCAGCCAGAGTTACCTGGTCCAGGCTACAAGCAAATGGGCCAAAAAGTGGAGAACAGGCAGAAGCAACTTCCCTGGGTGACCCCGTAGGACTACAAGTCTGGGTCACGACAAACACAAGAGGGCTAGGAAGGCGAGTCAGTAGCCACCCCTAAGTCAGCCTGAAGGAGCCTGGTGAGATGACCTGAAGGTAACGGGGCCACGGGGCGGCACAACTCAATCGACCAAAGATGTTGAGTGCACGTGCTCCGTGTCATATCCAGAGGTTGTCTTTTCAAAATAGACTTTTGAGTGCTGCCAGCATTGCTGCAGAGGTTACAGGGGTGGGGGGGTCCGCCTGTCAGTGCTCAGATTATACGCTGCACACTGCAGAGGTTACAGGGGTGGGGAGTCCGCCTATCAGTGCTCAGACCATATGCTGCACACTGCATCACAGTGATCTGCATGGCTGTCATCCCAGAGGGAAGCCTCTTGAAAGATGATGCTCAAGAAAGCCCGCAGTTTGCTGAAGACAAGCAGACTAAGAACATGGATTACTGGAAGCATGTCCTGTGGTCAAATGAGACCAAGATAAACTTATTTGGTTCAGATGGTGTAAATCATGTGTGGCTACGGCCAGGTGAGGAGTACAAAGACAAGTGTGTTCTGCCTACAGTCAAGCATGGTGGTGGGAATGTCATGCTTTGGGGAAAATGAGTGCTGCTGGCTGTGGGGGGCTATAATTAATTGAGAGATCCATGAATGCTCAAATGTACTGTGACATATTGAAGCAAAACATGATCCCCTCCCTTTGGAAACTGGACCGCAGTGTAGTATTCTTACATGATAACGACCCCAAACAAATCTCCAAGACGACCACTGTCTTGCTAAAGAAACTGAGGGTAAAGGGCCCGTTACACGCGTCGATTTAGCGGGAGATATGTCGTCGGGGTCACGGATTCCGTGACGCACATCCGGCATCGTTTGTGACGTTGTTGCGTGTGACACCTACGAGCGACTCTGAACTGTGAAGGTAGCTTAAGCTATAAATTGTTTGTTCAAACGTAATAAGAATATCTGTGTATGTAAATAATCAAAATGTAGATGTAGCAGCATAATTATCTGTGTGTCTATATAGCAATCGCACAGACCCATAATATGATTCTAAACTGTATATACAATAAAGGGTTAACCAAAGATAATGAAGCCAGAATGTAAAACAGTGAAAGTCTTCATGATGGTTAGTAAAAGTCTTATCAGTAGTTTCACATAGAAAGAATGTGTAATGAACAGATGTATTTTACAGCATACTGGGAAAAACTGGGGAATGGAATACTCCCTACTCCCTGTTGTTTCAAGGCCAATGTTGCATTCTGTATAATTGAGTTTTTTCTAATATATGAGTTCAGTCGATGTCATTGGCTCATACAGCGAACATGTCTTGTGTAATCATTGTGTCTGATTCATTAATATCTGTACATACAGCTAATACGGCACCCGCCTCTGCATTCCCTGTATGAAGATACCATTAGCTATCTTCACCTAAATTTCTACCTTGACGGATGGCGCATCCAATGTGGATCCCTGCCAAGGATGAATTGCCGACCTGGAAAGACCGATGCTTTGGACTTCGTGGACTGAGATCTCCCTCTCCTCCAAACAGGATGATCACCTCCAACCCCACGGGTAAGTGTTACATACTGTGTATTCACTACCATTGTGGTTGGTTTTGGAGAGGAGGGAGTGACAGGGGTGATGCCCGCTGGGGCTCAGTAGCTTAATCCTAGCCCTGAGGTGTGGATCGAGAGTGTCACACGGTATCCGGAGGACTGTTGTTAGGGCAGGAAAGATGGAGGTGGCCGGATATAGCTAGTTAGACTGACCCGGTCTGTAATTAAAGACGCGGGGGGGTTCCCGTGACCGAAGATAGCGAATTAGGATGTTTAAAAATTGGTACAGCTGACCAAGTCCGGAGGCCAGGACTTCTTTGTATGCGCATATGCATTCTTGTACCACCTCCTCCGTGACACGGAAGATTTTCACGTGACCGAAGATAGTGAGTTAGGACAATAAAAAATATTGGTGCGGCTGACCAAGTCTGGAGGGAATACATTTTGTACCCCTCCTCCATGACGCGGGACCCTTATTACTATATAGCTGAGGAGTTGCCAGCTAGTATAGAGGTGTGGCCTTAAGTACCGGCCGGGCTCTAACGCATACCGCATAGTCATAAATTAGTGTAATCCGGACACCAACAAGATAGCAAAACTGTTTAGAACGGAGAAGACAAGGTTAAGAAACCTGAAGATTCACAGAATGTGTTGGATTTAGTGAACATTCCTTAGGTGGGGGCATGTGCTGGAGAGAGTTAAGCTGTGCATCATGCCTCAGAGATTTTCAGAGTATTACTTGTTAATTGATGCGAAGTTGTTTGGCAGAGTAACGCAGATATTGCTATCAGAAAGATATATTGAGGTCAAAGATAAAGATGAGCAAGGGGATGGTGTGTTTTACTATATGTTACCCAAGTCTGAGGATGGTTTTAGGGGCACTCGTGGAGGTTGTTTTGCTGCTACTTCACAGCGTGATCCTGGACAAGCCCCGGAGCTACTAACAGCTGTTACAGCCCCATCCCCTGGCCAGAATCCCTTAACTTTTTCTGTACTGCCCACACCGGCCTTAGTCCCAGCACCCACAACTCTCACATTGACCCCACCCACTCCTGCCTCTATCCATCCAGAAGTACCAATTGAGAAACCGTCCCCATACGATCCAGCTAGCTGCACATGTTACCAGTGTGGCTACCAAAACACAGACTGGAGAGATGGTTATAATAATTGTGCAGCCCACCGCCCACACCTGAGTTATGGCCATAAGCCTGTCCCAATCCTCCCTGTTTTAAGTACGGAAGGAAGTTACTATGTGCCTCCTCTACATCAGAGAACAACCGAGCAGACTCAGGAGCTGTTATCCACACCCATACCCCTGGTCTCTCCCATACCTGTAAAGCCGCCTCCCCCCCCACTGGCCAGTCTGACGCCACCAGTTACCAATCCCCTCCCCTTGGATCCCTCTCCTTTCTCTAGGACATGCAGTGAGCCTTACTCCGAACTTGACCAGGAACAGCTCTCACCCAAATATGTCCCGTTGAACGCCACCCAGTCAGCGGCATTCATCCACCGCCTGCCAGATCCTGAAATTAACCCTATGCAATTTTATAGAGAAATGCTACAGGCCTACAAGTTGTATTTAGCTGCTCTGAAGGACCTTGTTAATTTCACCAAGGTAAAAGCAGGAGACAGTTTTTGGCCCTTAAAGCCACAGCATATTCAACAGCAACCAAACCCTATTGTGAATCCCTACCAGTCCAACAATAGATCCAATCAGCATTTTGACAATAATCAACATGGCTAACAAGGCCAATATCTGAGCTGTTGGCGTTGTGGCTAGCCTGGTCACCATCGGAGAGAGCGTCGTACCCCACAATCCCAATTTGTGGTTATGTACCCTCAAAACCATGACCAAAACCTGCAGCAAATAAATCCACAATGAAGGTGTGGCCAATCAGATTCTACCATGATGGTCAGTTCAAACCAGGGGTTTTCTACATCTGTAACTTTAGATGTTGCAGGGGCCCCTATTAAATTCATGCTGGACACTAGGGCGGCCAATTCTATTGTTAAAATATTTGATATATCACCTGATCACACCCTGCCCCTTTCTAATGACGTCCTTACCCTGGTGGGCATAGATGGATTACCCACTACGCATACTCTAACCATTCCTCCTCCGGTAGGATCTTTCCCAGAAATTTACAACCAGTTTGTGTTGTCAAAAAAAAAAAATCTGTCCAGTCAATTTACTAAAATTTGATTTGTTAAATAAATTAAAGGCGCCATAAATTATGATGGAGAAAGAGGCATTACTCTCACTCTGACTCAACTAAATTTCCCAGAAGATTGTGAGGAGACTTGCCTCCTACGGGCACCTCTCACTGTGATGCTCTCTCTGCCATGTGCTGATGAATCTGATGTAGACCATTATGGTCAAAGGGGCCTAATGATGTGGGTAAATTCCCTGTTGATCCAGTAATGATCCAGTAATGATCGACCTCAAGCCAGGTGTGCCTTTTCCCAGAGTATCACAGTATCTCTTTAAATAAGCCCCAGGAGATCTCCCAAGATACCGCCCACAGTTCAGGCTGCACCCACGAGTCTGCCCCAACCTTCCCTAATGACACAGAGGGGAGCCACGGACAGTGATTTCCAGTCCCAAGCCACCCATCCTAATAATGCCTTCCATTCCACCCCATCCATGTTAAAACTATTTTCTGTGACTATAATAAAAGTTCTGTCTATGGGCTTTCCTGTATCTGTAATGTTTTTTTCCCCACCAGCCATTCTGGAACCGCGCACTCTGAAGGAGAGGTGGGGGCCTATATAAGCCCGCAGGGATGTGTTGGAGGGTGTAATCATTGCAAGCTGCAGCAGACTGTAGTTTATTAGAAGTTGTAGAGGAAAAAAAAAAAAAAAAAACTCACGAAGTAGAGAAAAAGGAAAAACAAAATGGTTTCAGCAGAGATTTGCAGGGCTGCATGTGTTTCACTTTTTACTGATAAGTGCTTTTTTTGGCTGGTAGGGTGGGTTTTGTTCAAAGCTTCACAGGAGATTATTAATAGCAGCAACAACAATGGGAAGACAGTTACAGCACGTTAGGGGTCTCTTATGATGTCACAGGTGTGAAGAATCAACAGTAGATTGGAGAAAGAAGGGGTATGGGTTAAGGTGATGGTGAGCAATGTGTGATATCAGGTAAGAGTAGCACTCATGGTAAGGGAGCTGTTGCTGCTGCTATTTCCCTCCAATTGTTGTTCATATTTATGTACTGTATTATTTCAATGTCATATGTGCCTATACAATTATATTGATGGATGTCCTTTTTATTTTTTGTTTTTGTCACATTTATAATATTGTATCCAGTCTGTCCGACCTGAAGAAGGCCTTTCAGGCCGAAACGTCAACTTGGCGGACATTATCTTGTACAGCACCTTTTTTCACGATTTCTTGCACCAATAAATGAAAAGGATCTGAAATCAATTTTTTTTGTGTATTTACTTCAAATATCAACTGGAAACGATTAGTGTGCCGGAGTTACCCCTTTCTAGATACGTGTTTTTCTCCTGAGCACCTAGGTAAGGAGATGCAAGGTCTTTTTTCTATAATTGAAGTAAGTCTAAGGGGGGACTGTTTAGGGTACGAATTGAGTGGTCTAAAATACTTAATTCAGCCATTTCCCAGACCCAAAAAATGTAGTTTAGTTGATGTAATCTAACTATTTATAAATGTTTTTGTTTCTTACTAAGCTACTAACTCATATATGAGTATATTCAGTGATTTTCCTTAATACAAAATGTTAGCTATGGACTCTCATCTCGGGAAAAGTTTTGGAAGAGACTATCCCATCAGGTTGATGTCTCCCATGCCTAGTCTGCTGAGCACTGGCAGTGACACGTGAGTTAACGTCACATCTCAGAAACCAACGGACCTGAAACAACCGAAGCAGAAAGCGGCTGCTATTTTACCCATTATTCCAAAAGGTTTCTCTAAGGGTATGTGCGCACTAGGCGTTTTTTTCACGCTGCGTTTTTATGTGCGTTTTTGTCTAAAAAAACACACCCGCGGCTAAAAAAACGCGGCAAAAACGCATGCGTTTTTGCCGCGATTTGGTGCGTTTTTTGCTGCGTTTTTGCTCACTGCGTTTTTAATCAGTGCACAATGCCATTAAAGATTATTGATGAAAAAAAAAAAAAAAAGGTCTGATGTCATTTCCTTCTTCAAAATGTTCATTGTATGCAGGAGAGCAGACAGCTGCAGAACTAGTGTATGCAGGAGAGCAGACAGCAGCTGCAGAACTACAAGTCTCAGCATCCTCCATTCACTAGTGTATGGAGGAGAGCAGACAGCAGCTGCAGAACTACAAGTCTCAGCATCCTCCATTCACTAGTGTATGCAGGAGAGCAGACAGCAGCTGCAGAACTACAAGTCTCAGCATCCTCCATTCACTAGTGTATGCAGGAGAGCAGACAGCAGCTGCAGAACTACAAGTCTCAGCATCCTCCATTCACTAGTGTATGCAGGAGAGCAGACAGCAGCTGCAGAACTACAAGTCTCAGCATCCTCCATTCACTAGTGTATGCAGGAGAGCAGACAGCAGCTGCAGAACTACAAGGCTCAGCATCCTCCATCCAGAACTGTATGCAGTTTTTTGCCCAAAAAGAAAAAAAAAATGACATGGGCTTCGCCATATTTTTGTATGCTAGCCGGGTACAGCAGGCAGGTACGGGCTGCCCCCAACCCCCAGCTGCCTATTTGTACCCGGCTGGGAACCAAAAATATAGAGAAGCCCTTTTTTTTTAATTATTTCATGAAATAATTAAAAAAAAAAAATGACGTGGGCTTCGCCTAATTTTTGAGTCCAGCCGGGTACAACTAGGCAGCTGTGGATTGGAATCCACAGTGCAGGGTGCCCATGCTTTCTGGGCACCCCCACTGCGAATTGCAGTCCGCAGCCACCCCAGAAAATGGCGCTTTCATAGAAGCGCCATCTTCTGGCGCTGTATCCAACTCTTCCAGCTGCCCTGAAGCCGGGTGGCTAGCCGGGTAATAATGGGGTTAGGGCTAGCTGTATAGCTGGCCCTAAGCCCGAAATTCATGGTGTCACGCCAATATTAGACATGGCCACCATGAATTTCTAGTAATGATAAAAAAAAACACAACACACAGAAAAATATTTTTATTAGAAATAAAACACAACACAATTAGTGACTCCATCTTTATTGAAATAAACCCCCCTCCGCAGTAATCCTGGGTCAGGGTCCCGCGCCGTCCAATCCGGATCCAATATCATCTGATCGGTTTGCTGGAAGGCAGAGCGATCAGATGATGTGTCAGGATCAAGTGCCTGAATCCCATTACACATCAGCTGATTGTATAAAAGCCGATTATACAATCAGCTGATGCATCGGTAGAAAAAAAAAAAAATAATACTCACTTATGTGCTGTGCTGATTACCGGCAGCTCCTGGAGCGATCGATTGGACAGGAGTCTGATCCTATACGATTGCTGCCGGAGCTGCCGGTAATCAGCTGATGAAGTCCCCTGACGGCAGGATCAGCTGATAGCCGGCCGGGCGCGAAAAAGCCGGCGAGACTACGATCAGCTGATGCGTCAGGTGACTGCATCAGGTGATCCACCGCCAGGTCCTGCAAGCAAGGTCCTGCTGCCCCGGGGAGACTGCACACAGCCAGAGCGGCGGTACCGGGAGGAGCTGGGAGCGGGCATGGCACCGGGACCCTGCGGACAGGTGAGTATATGACATTTTTTTTTTCTACTGTTCACTTTGTTTTTCGCCGCTGCCTCCACCTCCTGCCTGTACATGGCGCCGCACGGAGCTGACATGCACAGGACGGGAGGTGGAAGCAGCGGTGACGGTACCGGGAGGATTCCTGCTTCTGTGTTTACCAACAGAAGGAATCCTCTTCCTGTACACGTCACTGTAGTGCCCACCCCTTGCGTTTATAGCTGCGTTTTTAGTCATAGAAACGCGGCTATATGCGTTTTTCATTGCGTTTTTAACATCTCATTGAATTCAATGAGTGAAAAACGCAGTGGAAAACGCAGAAATAATTGACATGCTGCGTTTTTGTGGTCACCACAAAAACGCAGCTAAAAAAAAAACGCTGTGTGCGGACAGCACTTATGAAAACCCATTGACATTGCTGGGGAAGCAATGTCACTGCGTTTTCAGCACAAAAACGCGGTAAAAACGCCGCTAAAAACGCGGCAAAAACGCCTAGTGCGCACAAGGCCTAAGGCCTCCAACACACATCTGTGAAACACGTGCGTGTTTGGTCCATTTCCGTATATTCCGGAGACACCGACAAACGTGCACAAATGTTATGCTATGTTTGAGGTCACATGTGCGTTATTCCATATGGTCCGTGTGTCCGTGTCCGTGATACTTATGTGTTTCCATTTTGTACGGAAGCATGTCCGTTTTCTGCACGGAACACGCACACACGGACCCAATGGAAGTCTATGGGTCCGTGAGCACACGTACGTGACACGGATGCATCTCCGTATGCTCCATGTACGTTTTGTGCTTTTTTCTAGGGATGTCGGTCATTTTTTCTTTTTCTGTGTATGTCGGTCAATCTTCCTCAGTCCGTCGGTCAGTCTCTCTGTCTTGTCTGTCCCTCTCTCTGTCTATGTCAGTCAGTCTCCCCCCTCTCTCATACTCACCGTTCCCCGATCACTGGCGCGGCGCTGCACAGCTGTTAAAAAAACTCCGGCAGCTTTTACTATTTTGAAAAAGCCGGGCGCTCATTAATCAATCTCGTATTCCCTGCTTTCCACACCCACCGGCGCCTATGATTGGTTGCAGTGAGACACGCCCCCACGCTGAGTGACAGCTGTCTCACTGCAACCAATCACAGCCGCCGGTGGGTGTGTCAATATCGAGCAGGAAAAAAATAATTAATTAATTTAAAAAAAAACGACGTGCGGTTCCCCTCATTTTGATACCAGCCAGGGTAAAGTCAAACGGCTGAAGGCTGGTATTCTCAGGATGGGGAGCCCCACATTATGGGGAGCCCCCCAGCCTAAAAATATCAGCCATCAGCCGCCCAGAATAGCCGCATCCATTAGATTCGACAGTTCTGGGACTGTACCCGGCTCTTCCCGATTTGCCCTGGTGCGTTGGCAGTCGAGATAATAAGGAGTTAATGGCAGCAGCCCATCGCTGCCACAAAGTCCAAGATTAATCATGTCATGCGTCTCCCTAAGATACCTTCCATGATTAATCTGTAAGTTACAGTAAATAAACACATACACCCGAAGAAATCTTTTATTTGGAATAATAAACACTAACAAATACCCTCGTTCACCACTTTATTAAGCCCGAAAAAGCCATCCATGTCCGGCGTAATCCACGGAGGTCCTGCGTCGCTTCCAGCTCTGCTACATGAAGGTGACAAGAGCTGCAGAAGAACACCGCCGCTCCTGCCAGATCCACACCGCAACTGAGGTGAGCCGCGCGATCAGCTGTGCTGTCACTCAGGTTACTCACGGCCACCGCTGGATCCTCCAACTGTGACTGCAAGTCGCCCGAGTGACAGCGATGAAGTCACAGGTGAGTTGCGGTCACGGGGGGAGGATCCAGCTAGCCGTGGGTAACCTGAGTGACAGCAGCGCTAATCGCGCTGCTCACTTCAGTGACTCAGGAGATTAGCGGTCACCGGTGAATCCTGTACGGGTGACCGCTAATCAGTACGCGACACAGACAGAGCCGCGGTATGATAATGAAGTCGGGTGAAGTTCACCCGACTTCATTCTCATCGTGCGTCGCTGTCTGCTGTCAGCGGGTATGTATCAATGACATTGTGCATCACACACTGAACATTTCACACAGACAACACACGGACATGTCACTTACGTATCTCACGCACACACGGACATTCAACACGCACACACAGCTAGCATACGCAATACACACGGATGCCCCACGTACCATAGAAACGGACTTAAAAACGGAAAACGGACCTGAAAAACGGACCGTATGACACGTGCGTGCTTTTCACAGATGTGTGTTGGAGGCCTAAGTCAGCGCTACAAACTTTTCACATGAAGCCTCATCATGTTTTGTTTTTTTTATCAACAGCAGATCATCTAGGTTCACAAGGTGGTCCTAAGTGGACTAGCACTGACCAAGCATCCTCCTTTTTGTTTCATATCCGGAAAGAAGAGCCATAGACAATCTGTAGCAAATGTGTTTTTTTGGTTATGTGCTGATTTTAAGATAAGATCTAGATTCAATCTTCCCTGGTCAGGATAATGTGCCCTAATGAAAGTAATAATGCCAATTCTAATAGCCCCTATAAATCATAAAGTTATTTTTAATAAATAAAATAAGTACTTAAGGGGGGAGCTAAAGCCTATAGCGTTGTATTAAACAGCAATCTAATGGAAGGCCCACATATATCAAAATATTCTGTATAAGATCACCATTAGAAAGTCATGAATATAAAAAAAACAAAATGAGCACCCCCTGAGGAAAAGAACGCATGAAACGCGCGTCGGGGCATAGTGGCACGCAGGACATCTCTGACCAATATATATATATATATATATATATATATATATATATATATATATTTATATATATATATATATATATATATATATATATATATACATATATATGGAATTAGAGTCCCAAGGGGGGTAGGTCACAAATAAGCTCCAAGTAAAATATATCTAAATGATGAAATTTTTAACATTTAAGGTTGATAACATTCACAGATATTTTATTAAGGGGGGGCCTGTGAAGGTAGCTTAAGCTATAAATTGTTTGTTCAAACGTAATAAGAATATCTGTGTATGTAAATAATCAAAATGTAGATGTAGCAGCATAATTATCTGTGTGTCTATATAGCAATCGCACAATATGATTCTAAACTTTATATACAATAAAGGGTTAACCAAAGATAATGAAGCCAGAATGTGAAACCGTGAAAGTCTTCATGATGATTAGTAAAAGTCTTATCAGTAGTTTCACATAGAAAGAATGTATAATGAACAGATGTATTTTACAGCATACTGGGAAAAACTGGGGAGTCGAATACTCCCTACTCCCTGTTGTTTCAAGGCCAATGTTGCATTCTGTATAATTGAGTTTTTTCTAATACATGAGTTCAGTCGATGACATTGGCTCATACAGCGAACATGTCTTGTGTGATTATTGTCTGATTCATTAATATCTGTACATATAGTTAATATGGCACCGGCCTCTGATACCCTGTATGAAGATACCATTATCTATCTTCACCTAAATTTCTACCTTGACAGAACGATCGCAAATAGGATGAAAATCGTGGATCGTTGACACGTCGTTCATTTTTAAAAAATTGTTCGTTTTGGGGAAGCAGCCAAAATATTGCTCTGTTTGACACCCTGCCAACATCGAACAACATTCAAATGACCGCCTGGGTCCAACAATATATCGTTGATAGCTGATGCATCCATTTTGAGATCGTTACGTGTGACAGCAAATAAACGACCTGTAAGCGATACCAGCAAATCGTAAATACTGTCTGGGGGTGTCACGTCGCAAATGCGATCACACGATAAATCGGCGCATGTAAAGCGGCCTTTAAGGTGCTGGATTGGCCAAGCATGTCTCCACTCCTAAACCCTATTGAGCACTTGTGGGGAATCCTCAAATGGAAGGGGACAAAGTCTCTAACATCGACCAGTTTCAGGATGTCATCATGTTAGATGGAAGAGGATCCAGCCCCCCCTGTGAAGCTCTAGTGAACTCCATGCCCAAGAGAGTTAAAACCGTGCTTGAAAATAATGGTAGTCACACAAATTATTGACACTTTGGGCACAATTTGTCCATTTTCACTTAGGTGTGTACTAGTTACTTTTATTGCCAGTAGTTTAGACATTAATAGCTGTGACTTATTCAGAGGGCACACCAAATGTACACTGTTATACAAGCTATACACTGACTACTTTACATTGTATCAAAGAGTCATATCTTCTGTGTTGTCGGATGAAAAGATATAAAAAAAAAATCTACAAAAATGTGAGCTGTACTCACTTTTGTGATACACCATATCAGAATTTTTATCATATATATGAACACTTTTTCTCCCAATACTTCATACAAACAGACCTGCACATTTAGACTATGTTCACACAGTTTTATTCACCAAAAATGCTGCAAAAATACAGTGAGAAAGGCTGGAAAAACAGTTTTTGAACAGTTCTTGCATTTTTTGCACCATTTTTTTACTTTCTTGTTGCTTTCTATGGGGGAAAAATACTGCAAAAACTTTGAAAGAATTGACTTGCTGCAGATTTTAAAAATGCTGCAATTTTCAAATTCAAAAAGGAAAAAAAATGTGCATGATATTTTTGAAGTCTCATAGGTTTTGCTGGTTCTGTAAAAAACAAATAATCAAAATATTCTGTATAAGATCACCATTAGAAAGTCATGAATATCAAAAAACCCCAAAATGAGCACCCCCTGAGGAAAATAATGCTTGAAACGCGCTTCGGGGCATAGTGGCACGCAGGACATCTCTGACCAATTTAAAGGTATATTAAATTCCTAACTAATCTTGCACTTCACAAGCACTTTATAGCAATAAGTCACATCAATTATACTGCACTTTGTTATTTATATGTTATATATAATCAACGGATATTTATACATTATTGGTCATTGCACTAGGCACTTTTATTACCTGACAAACCACTGCTAAGTAGTATTGGGTATTTGACCCTGTCATATTATTTATCAATATGTAATATATGTCATTTTTAACAATTTAAATAAAATCAATATTTTATCATAAAATGAACACCATTTCCTTTATTTTGAACCTGTATTGGTTTCTATTTTAAAGGATTTCTGTAAAAAAACAGCCTTTAATTTGGGTAAAAAAAGCAGCAAAAAAAATAAAATGCAAAAACACTGATGTGAAAAAAGCCTAAAGGCTGCTTTACACGCTGCAATATCGTTACCGATATCACTAGCGTACGTACCCGCCCCCATCGATTGTGCGACACGGGCAAATCGCTGCCCGTGGCGACAACATTGCTCAGACCCGTCACACTACTTACCTGCCTAGTGACCTCGCTGTGACCGGCGAACTGCCTCCTTTCTAAGGAGGCGGTTCGTTCGGCATCACAGCGACGTCACTAAGCAGGGGCCCAATAGAAGCGGAGGAGCGAAGATGAGCAGGACATAACATCCCACCCAGCTCCTTCCTTCCGCATTGCCGGCGGCCGCAGGTAAGGTGAGGTTCCTTGTTCCTGCGGTGTCACACACAGCGATGTGTGCTGCCGCAGGAACGACGAACTACATCGTACACGCAGCAGCAACGATAATTGGGAATAGGGGGGGCATGTCACTGATTAACGATTTTGAACGTTTTTGCGACGATTCAAAATCGCTCATAGGTGTCACACGCAACAACATCGCTAAAGCGGCCGGATGTGCGTCACAAATTCCGTGACCCCAACGAGATCGCTTGAGCGATGTCATAGGGTGTAAAGCGGCCTTTAGTTTGTTCATGAATGGTAAAATAAAGATCAGGGAATGACACAATGTCTAAAAGCTATCTGAATGGGGCTATTCATTTCACCTGTCCTTGATAAGTTACAGTAGAAAGCATAGTTAGGGATAGTTTAATCACTATAGTACAGGAAATATACTGTATATAGGAAATATCCATTTCTAAAGATAATCCTTTCTTGTGAATTTCTCTTTCAAGAAGCTTTGATAGCAAAGGTGAAGAAAGTTGTTTTAGAATATTTATCCTCAATACTATACAGTGAGACCACTTTAATATAACTAATCTAAAATTACATTGGTCTTCTCAAAGAGGTGTTTTTTTTTAGAGAGTTATTACTCAACTTGTTGACAAAACTCAATGAGACAACCAGTGGAAAATCAAAGATTTGGAGAAAAGTCTCTGAGAGAATCCAGTTAAGGCTCATGTAGATGTGGCGCCCCTGAGGCTTCAGTCGCCACAGGGTACTGCATCTCCCTTAAGAAGTAGTACTCATCCCGGGTAAGGAGAGATTAATTGCTGGTGTTTCTCACATTCACACATAAAACACAGTTAGGTGCTTTCCCATTGTGGGGATGACCTGGGGTAGACAGGGGGGCAGCCATAACGAGACATTGGACTTTCCTGTTCACTAGGACAACCACCTAGGGGGGGAACCACTTGGGGAAAAGGGAAGGAGCATCTTCTCACATAGCCAGTTAGCCCCAAGCACAGCTTGGGGTGAGAGACACACCTGGGACCATGGTCTAATCTTCTTTTACCTCACACTTCTGGGAGTGCCATAGGACCCGTGGCTTGGAGCAGATAGCTCGGCATGGGTTCTCTATAGCTACACGGGATTCCAGGGTTTGCGGAGAGTGCAGGAAACACCCACATCCCATTCCATATTGCATCTATTGTAGGGACCATGACCAGAATGGACTCACAGTGGGAACACTGGCGGTGAACTTGAATTTCTCGGGATTGACTGGGTGAACCAGGACTGTGAGTAAAGAGCAAACCTTGAACCCGCAGAGACTGTGTCTGCCTGTCCTTGCCAGCGCTGTCGCCCCACGCTTCGGAGCCCACCATTACTACTCCCCTCATCAACCTCCCCGGGGCCCGCACCATCTCTCTGTGGGGAGCAGAAATATCTTGGCTGCTACTACCATCCGCCCCGGAGGATAACGACAGCAGCGGTGGCTATTCTCAGGCCGCATACTGCAGGTGGCATCACGAAATCAAACCTCCATTATCACCCCATTCTTTATTGCACACTTCGGGGCCATGAAACTGGGCAAAAGGGCCACCCCATGACATCCCCCTGATCCGACATCACCGGCCGGGTGACGAGTAACTTAATCCCTTGCCCTGTGGGTTCTACATAGAAGTCTGTACAATCCAGTCTGATCTCGGATCGCAATGCATGGGCTGGCTGCGAGTCTCCTGACCAGTGCGTGGCAGATTGATATATTTCTATGAGGCTCTGACACTAGGGCCAGGAGTGCCACGACCAGTCCGTGCATGGTGGTTCAAGAACAGATCAATTTACAAGAGAGGTCCGCATGAGTTCTGATCCAAAGATTCAAAGAAACTGACTAAATCAGGGATAGACAATTGATTTACCCGATGGGCCACATGAGAGATCGTGATTATTGTAGAGGGCCAAACTAATAGACTTAAATGAATTCTGCTCAATATGAATATTAGGACATTAATTATAATTTTTTTAATTAATATTACCACATACTATTGAGCAGATTGAGGTATGCAAACATCCCCTTATGTACTGTACAAGTCCACATACAGCCCCCCTATATATAGTATGAGCCTCCTAAATACATGCAAACATCCCATACACATATGAAAAAAAAATCATACTGACCTTGCTCCCATTCCCCTGGCAGTTTGCTCCGTTCTCCGGTGCACGGACTCTCCATACAGCACATGCGATGATGTGACGCTCATGCGTTTGCGGTCTCACATGCTGATTGGTGGAAGAAGGATCCAGCGTCTCCATATTTCACCAATATATTCACCGCTGTCTGCATCCTAAGGATGCTGATAGCAGTGATATTGGAAAACAGACTGTTATGAGTGGCAGGTGAAGACAGGGTGCAGCCATGGTGTAGCCAGTTGGCCACTGTTTTCTGCCCTTCGGCACATTGCCCAACTCTGCACGACATGATCAAACTCTAAGGGCTTGTTTATAATGACTAACACGCAGCTGTAATAAACTGCCAAATGACTATATAGAAGCAGATTAGCAATCATTTAATAGCCTGTTCAGACACAATCATACTTCTGATTTGCACAGAATAATTAGAATACAAATGAACTTTTTTCACTAAACCTATGTACATGAGTGTTACCGTAGGGTGTGTTTTAGTATAGTCAGCTACCGCCACCTTCTCAGGTATCCAATGCTGTTCTATTCTCTTCTGAATGATATCACTGCTCATTAGACTCTCTGGGTAACACTGCACTTTGCGTAACCCGGAAGTGGCTTTTACACTGGTCATCAAGGTATGGCACCTCTAAGCCTGGCACTTTTATCGATGGGCGTAGAGTCTCGAGAGTAGTGCAGATTTTCATGCTTCTACAATGCCAATGATATGCAGAGTTAGCTTTGGAGCTCCACCACCACACCATCTTAGAGCCTATGCTCAGTGCCATCTTCAACCTCACCACGGTCGTCATCTTCAATATTGCCCATGCCTTCCCTGCGTTATTCATGTCTTTCATCGGCAAGGTTTTATTCTGTCGACTTTGCCAAGTGTAGGGTGGTGTGGGGCGATAGTCAAGGGCAAGGGATTGACTCTAGATGGCCCAGCATGCTATATGAAGCTAACTGATCCTAGCTGGGTGTGGGAACTTGTGTCATGTGAGCTGTGAACTCGTGCAGGTTTGTATACTACCATTGACGTTGGCTGGCCAGCACCTGATGACGACTTGTACTCACAAGGAGACCGACAGTTTGTTTCAAACTTTACTCAATGGTTCTTTCTCAGCCAGCAACTTTGCACTCCAGATAGCAGGCACATATCTGCCAGTATGTTACAGTTTTACAAACCATGATCAGACACAGTCTAAGTTCCCATTGGGTAACTTCAAATTTTGCTGGTCCTGTGAGTTTCAGTGCAACCCAGTCCAGCGTTACCAAACACACTGTGATGGTCACCTTCCCTTCCTGCATTTCCTATACAATCTCCTTAAGGGTTCCATCATGAGCAGAGTAAGCCTTGTGCTCTCGGAAGTTTGGGCAAAACCGCTTCCGTGGCTGACTACATTCACACACCTGCGAGGGTAACCTGCTAACTTGACATTTAAGGGGCCTGGCTACTTATGTAGCGATGGCTGGCAGACCACTATAGTACAGAGTACGACAACGAAACACAAGATGAGGTCATAGAAGCAAAAGTTTGCTTTATTTACAGGCATGTACGCATGACGGTAAAAACATATAGGGGGAAATTGCTCAGTGAACAATATGCTTTACAAGCTTAGGCTACTAGCTGGGGCCGGTGAACCTCACATTTCCCCAACATTTCCCCAACTACCACATATGTGAGTTTATAATTGCAGAACAAACAAAAACAATACAATTGCTATGCTACACTACAAGCTAACTGGCCTCCACTAACAGGGCCGTGCGGGGGCTCATGAGGCCTAAACTAAACACTGTAGAGTGTGTATCCAATACTGACTCATGCTACTGCTGAAGGGGAATCAGTCAAGATGCTAGGCCTACAGTCCTGGTGTTTATTTTGGTGCGCAGCACTTCTCCAAGTAGGGCAGGGTTCTGTTCCTCGGTTGCGGGCCTGTTCTCCCTTCCTGGTTTCTAGGTTGGACTTCACTAGCCTAGGAGTGGCTCTCACATGGTTCGACACTGCATCCCTAACTCAGGGGGTCACTCATGGCTACTGTAAGACACTAGCAACGGTTCAGTAATACCTCTGACACCGCAGTTCTTCAAGGTTTTCCACCAGACAGTTCCTCTCATCCTGTTCACGTCCTGCAATACTCTCCTACCACTTCTCTCTGCCCATGACACGCTCTGACTCCTTCCATCCTTTTTCCTGTTCTTTCAACAGGCTCAACCAAGAGTCAAGTTAGACAGGGGCAAAAACAATCCATCCAGTCAATGAGAACTAAAACAGGGGTACTATCACTTAAAGGCGATGCATACCTCTTGTAGGGATACCCCCTACACTTACTGTACATACCTTACATTATACATCACATCATTAACACAACAAAACACAAGAACATAGTACAATATATCACATTACATTACAATGCACATGGCATATTATTCACAGAAGATGCAGGACAATATGCACACTACAACAAAGGGACAAGTATCTTCAGGGGCAGGAACGCAACAGCCACAGTCCACCACTCTTACAAATGTGACATCAGCGATACTGAAGTGATGGACCGAGGGCCCTTACTTTGCCGAGCAAGTCACGGAATCAGACAGAATTAACAGGTAAACCAGAGAAGGGTGTTTATTGAACAGAGAGTTAGATATACCCTGCCGCATGGCTGCCGATAAGGAGAATAGGGAAACAAGTGTAAGAACAGAGATTCTAATTACAGTCTTGTATATTTTAGCTGAGGCAGCAAAGGCAGCTTGCCACATCTAGTACAATGAACAATAAAAATACAAATAGCAATACAACGTTATGCACAAGCTACGCTATCCACTACCTGACTGGCCTCCACTAAAAGGGGCCATGCGAATACCGCACTCTCACTATGGAGGCCTATCCTGATTCCCTCACCATCGTACCCGGGTACTCACACACGGATCCGTCCACAGGAATTGTCCGCTCAGAGGATACTCAGTCCAGAGGTGCTCTCTCCGCTGTAGAAGGGTGATGAAGGGCTCTCCTCTCGACCACACTGGAAAGCTGGGCTCATCAGGCATGGAGTTCTAGCAGACTGGATTCTGTTTCTCCTGTCTCTGTCTTCTCTCAGCACGAACTGGGAAATTCCCTTTAGTGATTTCCTGTTTCTTCCATCCCAGAGCCCGATCAGTCCAAGTTAGCTCAGGCAGCAGGGGGGAAAGTCCGGGCCAAACCATTCTTCCCTGCTTATGAGCCATCCCTTAAATCTGTATTGCAACACATACAGGAAGCAGCATAGATTGGAAAACATCACAGAAAGCAATGAAGCAACATCCTCAGTAGAGGCTGCACTCCCCTACACGCCTCCCTTATTAACGATGGCCGTCCTCGACCATGACGGTACGAGGGCACAAACAGTCAAGATGATGGCTTCTTGCCAGCTACTTTTGCCTTTGGGGGTTATAACGAAGGCTACCCGCTCATCATCCCCGCCTGCTCTGCAGTACAACACAAGAGTGCGCAATGCATGGGTAAAACCTGCAGGGGATGACAACAACAATGGCAATACAGATAATACAAACTGCTCTGTGTATTGGACCGGCAGAACCCCTGCAGTAGACCTTTGGGATCTCCAGATATCTTGGCTCTCGCTCGGCTCATGGCTCTCTCCGGGGAAGCATCCACCAGAGTCCTCAGGTGAATTCAACAGTTCCTGTTGTAGTCCGGGTGGCAATAATGCCACTGGGCCAGTGTTCTCAGATGGTGGAGGCTCAGTTGTGTTTGGAACAGTCCACCAGTCACTGTCGTCCATCTAGACGGGGGGGGGTCAGTTGCAGGAGGGAAGGACGACTCCTCGACACTTGACAGATCTGGAGGGCTTTCAAAGCGACATGGACGCAGCATATTTCTGTGGAGGACATGGGGTTCCACTGCTCTGCCTTCAATCTGGACTTTATAGACTGGACGGCATACACTCATTCCAGCATTGTGTAAGGCTGACCCTCCTATATTTTACTCAGTTTGCCCTCAGGGCATTTCTCTTGCACCAGCACTCGATCTCCAGACTGAAGCAGATGTTCCTGCATTGGGAGGCGATCACCGTGCACCTTCTTTTGCAGTTGTTGCCCTGCAGCCGTCAGATTGTTTGCAGCTGTTGGCAATGCTCCTTCACCCAAGAGGGGACTGAGCATTCAGATAGATCTTCGGGTTGGTCTAGGTTCAGCTCATAGTCCTACAATTGTGTTCTTCCAAATAGCAGCATATAGGGGATATACACCGTTGCAGAATGGACCCGATTGTTATGGGCCCACACCAAATCTGACAAGTACTCCGGCCAGTGCAACTTCTTATCTTCTTCCAGGGTCCTCAGCATCTGAACAAGGGTATGATTGAACCGCTCACATGCTCTATTGCCCAAAGAATGGTAGAGGGTGTTCCTAGACCACTTGATGCCATACAGGTGATATAGTGTTTCTATTATTTTGCCTTGAAAACATGCGCCTTGGTCGGAATGAATCCTTTTCGGGCATCCATTCACTCAAATTAAATCCTGGCAGATAACCAGCGCAGCTGATTCGTCCGTCTGATCCCTAGTCGGGTTGCCCACGGCAAACTTAGAGAAATGATCAGCCATCACAAAACAGTACTGTGGACCCCGAGCCGAGTGCCCCACGAGGAGGTAATCAATCATCAAGACTTCCAATGGCTCCTTAGTTCAGATGCTCTGGACAGGTGCTCTTTGTTTGGTGCTCTTGACGAGATTGCACACTCGGCACCATCGACAGCCTTCTTCCACTGCAGAGTCCAGCCTGGGAAAATACACATACCGCTGTAGCCACTGGTAAGTCTTGACTGCGCCGGAGTGGGCCCCAAAGTCATGAGCTTCTTTGACGATCTCGAGCACCAGGCCTCTTGGGAGGACCACCTGCCACCTCCTCTCGGTCTCCTTCGGGTGCTGCTTCCGGCGGTAAAGTACATCATCCCAAAGCTCCAACCTATCCAACTGACGCAATATGCTGTTCATATCAGCTTCGAGGCCATTCCTCTCCTCTTTATTTGAGATCTGTTGCCAAGCTACCCATTGTTTCATTTGTCTCAAACCTTCATCCTTGTCTTGAGCAAGCCCCCATTCTTCTTTACTTCGTCCCAATGATTTAGTGGGTACACAGGCTTCTCCGCTTGACAAGGCTGCCATCACTGGAGGCAGCAACTTCCAAAAGTCAGGGGTTTCTTCCTCTTCCAAATCTTCATCTCGTTCCCCTTAGGGGACCTCAATGGTTACCCTTGACAGGCTGCCTGCATTGGGATTCTCCACTGAGGCATGATAATTGATGCTGAAGTTGAACTTTGCAAGGCGAGCCACCTACCTCTGTTCAAGAGCTCTCAGTCTGGCATTGTCTAGGTGTGCTAGAGGGTTGTTAGCCATCCGGTCCTGAATTTTGGTCCCTGTCAAGAAACCCGCAAACTTCTCCATCATAGCCCACACCAAGGCCAGCAACTCCAGACAGAACAAACTGTAGTTGTGGGGATTCCTCTCTGTGTCCTGTTGGGACCGGCTTGCATAGGCGATTACTCTCTCTCAACCATCCTGTTCCTGGGCAAGGACAGCCCCCAAGTCATGGACACTGCCATTGGTATAGAGTAGGAAAGGCTTATCAAAATCCGCATAGGCCAGTATTGGTGCCGTGGTCAGGGCATCCTTCAAGGCCTGGAAGGCCTCCTTTTGCTTCTGGGACCAAGGAATGGCCCGATTCTTTGGCTTTCCTGCTGTCCTCCATTGCAACTCATTGAGGGGACCTGCCAGCTTGGCAAAATCCTTCACAAAGCACTGGTAGTATCCTGCCAGTTTCAGGAAGGCTTTTAGCTCTCGCAGAGTTCGGGGAGTCGGCCACTGCCGGATAGCTGCCACCTTTTCCTGGGATGGCAGTACTCCATCTCGCGGCACCATAAGACCCAGATACTCGAGCACTGTCTTGAAGATTTGGCATTTCTTCGGTTTTACCTTCAGGTTGTGGGTCTGTAGCTGGCTGAGTACCTGTCCCAATCGCTCGAGGTGTTCCTGGAATGAGTTAGTGTAGACGATGATGTCGTCCAGATAAATGAGGGTGGCTTCAAAATTCAGGTCCCACAGACACTTCTTCATCAGCCATTGGAAAGTCCATGGGGCATTGGAGAGTCCAAACGGCATTCAATTGAACTCATACAACCCCATTGGGAGCACAAAGGCGGTCTTCTCTTTATCCTTAGCTACTACCGGTACCTGCCAGTACCTGCTCGCCAAGTTGAGAATTGAGAAGTACTTCACTTTTCCCAGGGCGAACAAGGACTCTTCAATCCGGGGCAATGGGTTAGGAATTAAGGGCGGTGCAGGCATTCAGCTGCCGATAGTCCACACAGAATCTCACCGACCCATCCTTCTATTTGATAAGTACAACCGGATCTGCCCAGAGGCTCAGACTCGCCTGCACCACTCTCGACTCCAATATCTGTCCCAGCAAAGCCTTCACTTCTTGGTATAATCTGGGAGGAATCTGCCGGTAATGTTCACGAATCGGGCATGTTTCCCCTGTCAGTATTTTGTGTGTAATGGCCTCAGTGCAGCTGAAATCTTCTGCGGGGCAGGCAAAGGCAGCCTGATGCTTCCACAACATCTCTTCTACTGCTTTCATATTCTCGGGGCCAAGGGCCTTCCTATCCACCCCCATTTGATCCAGAATCACTTGCCCATTCCATTCCCGAGTCAGCGGCTCCTCTGCGTCGTCTGAGACTTCCAAAGTCCAGCCCGCATCTTCTACGGGAGAGAGGGAAACTTCCTTTCTGGTCACCACCTCACTTTGATGGAGATACACACGAGCCAGTTCTGTTGCTGCTGACAGAGGGGTTTCTCGCAGGCCCAAATTCATAGCCCGCAGGGGAACTCGTCCCTGACAGACTACAGCCAAGGCCCGAGCTACCATCAACTTTTGATTGGCTTTCCCGGTATCTGTCACTTCCACTATCACCTCCATCCCTTCAAGGTTTTGGTGGGTACCAACCGGCAGGCAAACCAGACTCTCCTGCCTAGGAGGCAACACCCAGGACTCTTTGGCAGGACTGAAAATAACTCTGACTGCTTGATGTGCGGCCACACTCTTCTTGGTTCCATAGACCTGAATAAGTTGTTGGAAGGCGACTTGGCTAGCCCTGTCTGGGGTTGTATGCTTCCAATACCCAGGGCCTCTTTTCGTGAACAGTATTTGGTCAAGTTCCCGTAGAATATTCATACCCCGGACTACGGGTACATCTTCTCGAATGGGTTCCGGGACCAACAATATTCCTTTCGTCCCGATTTCCTGGCCGCAAATGTGTACTTTTATCCACACAACCCCTTTTACTGGGATGGTTTGGTGGTTAGCGGCCATCACACAGATCAGGGTCTCCTGCTCAGGTCGGGCCAGGGCCTGGAAGTTTTGATTGAAGAAGGCTTCTGGCTTAAGGCCCTGTCACACACAGACATAAATCTGCGGCAGATCTGTGGTTGCAGTGAAATTGTGGACAATCAGTGCCAGGTTTGTGGCTGTGTACAAATGGAACAATATGTCCATGATTCACTGCAACCACAGATCTGCCAAAGATTTATCTCTGTGTGTGATGGGGCCTATAGTCGTCACCTGTGAACCCGTGTCTAGCAAATAATCTATAGGACACCTTCAAATTTGGCACACAAGATGGGACTTCCTGCTACCAGATGTCGGTTCTTATTCTGGGCGATTTCCCTTTGAGTAACCCATACAGGACGCTGCTCTACTGAGGGGGTCCATCGTTTAACGGCAGTTCTGGCTGGACCATGTGTCCCTTCTGGCAACTTCTGGTCCAATGACCCTGTTCCCCACATAGTCGGCAGATGACTTCTTCACTCCTTCTCGGTCTGTTCTGGATACGTGGAGCGGCTTCTATGGGGTATTGATATGCCCCGTAGGCCCACTGGGGACCTGGTTGGTATTGCCCTATGGCGAGAGGTGGTGGTTAAGTCTGATAGGGGTACTGCGGAAGCCGGTACGGAATTTCAGAGGTGAGACTGCTCCTCATGTCCATGGCTGGAGGTAACGAGTAGACCTGATAAGGGTGCTGTGGAAGTGGGTATGGAACTTCAGGAGCGGGGCGGTTCTTCATGTCTAGCTCCATCTGGGTCAATTTCTCTTGCATACTGGTCAAGGACTGCTGCAGATTTTGAACTGCCTGAGTGAGAACTGTCACTGATACTGAACTTCCACTGATACTTGCAGCATGATAACGTACCTCGCCAGAGGTGTAGATTTATTCCTTACTTCGAGTTACCACCTCCGCCAGAATCTTCCAGAATGAGAGGGTCAGATCCACCCATGCACACTCTGACAACGCCCTTTGTAGCGAGGTATCATAGAGCCCCAGCATGAACTGCTCATGAAGTATCTTATCCACTGACTCTAACCCGATTGCCTGTTCGACTTCTTTTTTCTGTATTTCTGCCATCACCTCCTGTTGTTCTGTGGCATATTGTGCAATGTCCTCTCTCTCCAGCTGCAGTCTGGAGAAGAATTTAACCCGGAGATGGCCCGTGCTTGCAGTCTCTCCATAGCTCTCCTCCAGGAATGCTACTAGCTACTTTAACATGTTGCGTGTGCTCTCTGGCTGAAGGCATACACTTCTGCGAAATTCACCTTCCAATGCGGCTAGTGCGCTGTCTGATTTCAGCTCAGGGCCGATCCCATAAACCAGGGGTGGGGAACCCTTTTTCTGCCGGGGGCCATTTGGAAATTTCTACTAACCTTCGGGGGCCGCACAAAATGATCAATGTTTAAATGACCCTGCTATATTTGGTGACACATAATTAACTCACCCCTACTGTGGCGGCCGGAGCAGCTTCTCTTCGGTGCGGCTGTGATGTTTGCTGGTACTAATCATGTTTCTTCTCACAGCTGCTTTTTCAGGTTTGTCTCCGTCTGGAACAGTCAACTCTTTGTGATAATAAGTTCAGTAAATCATATACATCACATAACAGACGATGTATATACATCACAGGAGACACTGGAGGTACATATATAAAATAGGAGACACTGCAACTGCTGTATATACATCACATTGGAGACACTGGGACTACTGTATATACATCACAGGTGACACTAGGGGCACATACATCACAAAAGGGGCTGGGGACATGTAAATGCCCGCAGCCCCTCCTGTGATGTATATGCCCCCAGTATCTCCAATTTGATGTATATGCCCCCAGCATAGAATCTCTAATGTAATGTGTAAGTCACAGGAGACGTTGGGGACATACACATCACAGGAGACACAGGGGGCATACACATGACAGGAGACGCTGGGGGCATGCACAACAACAGAGGGGCTGGGGCACAGACACAACAAGGGGGGCTGGGGCACAGACGCCACAAGGAAGGGGTGGGGCACAGACACCACAAGGGGGTCTGGGGCACAGACACTACAAGGGTGGCTGGGGCACAGACACCACAAGAGGGGGCTGGGGCACAGACACCACAAGGGGGGCTGGGACACAGACACCACAAGCGGGGCTGGGGCACAGACATCACAAGAGGGGCTGGGGCACATACACATTGCAAGAGGGGATGGGGCACATACACATTACAAGAGGGGCTGGGGCACATACACATTGCAAGAGGGGCAGGGGCACATACACATTACAAGAGAGGCTGGGGCACAGACATCACTGGGGGGTGTGCAGACATCACTGGGGGGTGTGCAGACATCACTGGGGGTACGCAGACATCACTGGGAGGTGCGCAGACATCACACTTGGGGGGTGCGCAAACATCACACTTGAGGATGCGCAGACATCACACTGGGGGGTGCGCAGACATCACACTGGGGGGGTGCGCAGACATCATGGGGGGGCTGCACACTGGACTGGGGGATGGGCTGCACACAGGACTGGGGGATGGGCTGCACACAGGACTGGGGAATGGGCTGCACACAGGACTGGGGGATGGGCTGCACACAGGACTCGGGGATGGGCTGCACACAGGACTCGGGGATGGGCTGCACACAGGACTCGGGGATGGGCTGCACACAGGACTCGAGGATGGGCTGCACACAGGACTGGGGGATGGGCTGCACATAGGACTAGGGGAAGGGCTGCACACAGGACTGGGGGAAGGGCTGCACAAAGGACTGGGGGATGGGCTGCACACACTACTGGGGGATGGCCTGCTCATAAGACTGGGGGATGGGCTGCTCACAGGACTGGGGGATGGGCTGCACAAAGGACTGGGGGATGGGCTGAAGATAGGACTGTGGGCGGTTGCACACAGGACTGTGGGGCTGCACACAGGACTGGGGGGGCCCTGACATCGCTGAGGGAGGGACGAAGACGCAACCCTGGGGTGATACACAGCATTGGGAGGCACACAGCGCTGACGGTTTCACGCAACTCTGGGGGAGAGGGTATACAGAGCTGAGGTGGGGGGCACAAAGCACTGGACGCAGCACACAGCAGCAGAGGGTGAGCGCTGGACTCACAGCAGTATCGGACTCACAGCACAGGAGTGCAGGCGCCGGACACACAGCATCAGAGGGAGAAGGCGGGCACTCAGCTCCGGAGTGCAGGGGGCGGGCACACAACGCTAGAAGCTGTGAGGCTGCTGTGGGACGGAAGCACAGAGCGCTAAACCCGCTCACAAAGTAAATCCAGGTCACGTTGGCACTGGCTGGGGGGAGAACAAGCAGCGATGTGTAGATTTAAAGTGCCGGTGGCCTGCAAGACCGCGGTGACAGCATGAGCACTGCCGCCCCTGGGAAACTACCCGGGGTCCGCATAAAAGGACATGGTGGGACGCAGGCGGCCCGCGGGCCGGAGCTTCCCTACCCCTGCCATAAACCTTCAGTACACTGTGCAGCCTCGAAACAGAGTCAGACAACAACATGTTCTTTCCGTCAAATTTAGGCAGCACATTAAATATAGTGCCCACCGAGAAGGTCCTTACAGGGGTTTCACCGTTTGCAGTCATGGCTACAGATGCAACACCTCCATCATGGCTATTCTCAATCTTGATCTTAATAGCAGTGACCCTGCCACTTAAAGCGATGGACCTAGGGCCCTCGCTTTGCCGAGCAAGTCACGGAATCAGAGAGACCCGTTACACGCTACGATATATCTAACGATATGTCGTCGGGGTCACGTCGTTAGATAGTGACGCACATCCGGCATCGTTTGACATATCATAGTGCGTGACAGCTACGAGCGACTGTGAACGAGCAAAAATACTTACCTTATCGTTGCTCGTTGACATATCGCTCATTTTCAAGAAATCGAATGTCCTTCCTTGCGCCGGTTGTTCATTGTTCACGAGGCAGCACACATCGCTCCGTGTGACACCCCGGGAATGATGAACTGCAGCTTACCTGCGGTCGCCGGCAATGCGGAAGGAAGGAGGTGGGCGGGATGTTATGTCCCGCTCATCTCCGCCCCTCCGCTTCTATTGTGCGGCCGCAGTGTGACGTCGCTGTGACACCGAACGTCCCTCCCCCTTCAGGAAGAGGATGTTCGCTGCCCACAGCGTTGTCAATCGGGAGGTAAGTACGTGTGACGGGGGTTACTGACTTTGTGAGACACGGGCAACAAATTGCCCGTAACGCACAAACGATGGGGGCGGGTGCGATCACACATGCGATCACACGATAAATCACCATATGTAAAGCGGCCTTTAATGGGTAAACCAGAGAAGGGTGTTTATTGAACAGAGAGGCAGATATACCCTGCCACACGGCTGCCGATAAGGAGAGTAGGGAAACAAGTGTAAGAACAGAGACTCTAATTACAGTCTTGTATATTTTAGCTGAGGCAGCAAAGAAAAGTTGCCAAAACTAGTACAATGAACAATGAAAATGCAAATAGCAATACAACGTTATACACAAGCTATGCTATCCACTACCTGACTGGCCTCTACTAAAAGGGGTCATGAGGATACCGCACTCTCACTATGGAGGCCTATCCTGATTCCCTCACCGTCGTACCCGGGAACTCACACACGGATCTGTCCGCAGGATTTGTCCGCTCAGAGCATACTTAGTCCAGAGGTGCTCTCTCTGCTGTAGTAGGACGATGAAGGACTCTCCTCTTGACCACACTGGACAGCTGGGCTCGTCAGGCACGGAGTTCTAGCAGACTGGATTTTGTCTCTCCTGTCTCTGTCTTCTCTCAGTACGAACTGGGAAATTCCCCCTAGACATTTCCTGTTTCTTTCATCCCAGAGCCCGATCAGTCCAAGTTAGCTCAGGCAGCAGGGGAAAAAGTTCGGGCCAAACGATTATCCCCTGCTTATGAGCCATCCCTTAAAGCTGTATTGCAACACATACAGGAAGCAGCATATAGTGTAAAACATCACAGAAAGCAGTGAAGCAACATCCTCAGTAGGGGCTGCACTCGCCTACAATACAACCAATGTACCAATACTAGACACTGGAAGTAGACTCCCCAGTGGACACAGGGATGGTGAGGAAATCACAGTTTGTTTGTTTTCTATACCAAATCCCGCCCAGTTACCCATATCTTCTGGAAAAAAAGACAATCCCTTTAATATCCCCTTGGATAGAATCATAAAACCAAGGAGGGAGTGTTACTTTCACTTTATAGCCGTTTACTATATTTTTTTGTATTTTTTTGTGTCATTTATATACAGTACTTACACAAATATGTCATGTGCCTCTTCAGATGACTCTTCACAAGGCCAACACATTTAATTCTTTGTATTTTTTGTTATAACTAGGTTGTAAAATGTCCTTGCTTCCTATGAGTTTTGTAAAAAAATAAAATAATAGTAAATAATTTAATATAAAAAATAAATGTAAGAAAAAAAACATATCTCTAATACTGTAAGCCTCTGCATAGAAACTAAACTTCAGTATGGCTTTTACCAGAATCCTCTAAGGAGTCAAGGCGGCTGGTACCGGCAGATTAAAGATGATATTAAATAGAAGAGGCATTATGCAGTCTAAAGGGCCTAGAAGATAGGGCATGATAATTTACACTTATTAGCAGCAGAATGGGCTAGATTAAAGGTAGCATGCTAAAATGGTTTCTCATTTTCCCTTTTTGTATGTGCATGGAAAACTTGCAGAACCTTTTATTCACCTATTAAACTCATTATTCTGTTCTCAAACTTAGATAGCAACAACAGAGAGAAAGCCATCTAGGTGACGTCTTCATAGCGAAAGGGCATATCACAGATTAAAGGTGCGAGCTACAGTTGAAAAGGGATCCTCATTTATGTCAATTCATCTCACTCCAAAGAGGGGTACGGAAATTAATTAGCCAGCAAATTAAAATGATGGGACCAGTGGCAGAATATAAAAAAAGACCCTTTTGAAAAAGCACGGTGCATACATTCAAAGGATGAGTGTTAAACACTTTAACTGTACTTTTCTGAGAGATCAAAAGCTTCACTGGCGCGCTGCAAACATGCACAATCATACATGAATATATCTATATTCCTCCCATTCGTTCTGTATTTAAATAGGAAAAGGCCTGAAATGGTGTACAGAGAGACTATTACTGCAGACAGGCACCATATTATAATATGATTAAAGCTTCAGCTTCTGATATACAAATTGTTTTATTATTTTTTTAGATATAATTGCACATATCAATTATACCTTAAAATGGAAAAAAGCATAAAAGAGGCATTGTATGGCTTATACAGTGCTCATATATTGTATGAGAAAATGCCAATATATATATATATATACTGTATATACAGTTAGGTCCATGTATACTGGGACACTGAAACAAATTTTGTTTTTTTTACCTGTTTACTGAAACATATTCAAGTTATTGTTATATAATGGACATGGACATAAACGCCTGACTTTTAGCTTTCATTTGAGGGTAGGTACCCACTGTTATGATCCAGGCCGGCTTTTCCCTGCTGCTGGTTACACACAGCTCTGGCCTTGTCATATCAGGGGTTAACTTCCCTTGCCTCGTTTTGGATCTCAGGACACTATATATTGTCTCTTTACCTATGGTTCAGTGCCAGTGATATTTCTGCCTTACAGCTTGTATACTGGCTCTGGTGAGTGTTCCCAATCTGTCCTGCCTTGTACCCTCTCCCGTTCGTCTGCCTGTCTCGGTCCCTGACTTCCCGCTCCTGTTTGTTGTTTGTGCTTCCATCTGCATACCTGATCTCCTGGCTTCCGACTTCTGTTCTGTTTTCTGACTTGATATTGATCTTCCCTTTTGCAGTGAATCGACTTTCCTGGCTAGACCCTGACTGTTTTGACTACTCTATTGCCCCCTGGTGGTTTGCCTGTTAACTGCCTGCTGAAGTTACTCTGCAGTACGTCAGCTGCCTTTCCATTACAGCGTGTCTTTGTCTCCCCCTCACTACTCTGCTGCCACCTAGTGGGGAATACGCTGTAATACGTCTTACTAACCTTTGTACAGCATGACATCCACATTAAAATTTGATGAAGGGTTTACTAGTATCAGCTCTTTCACATGTGCCACCCTGATTTTAAAGGGCCCAAAAGTAATTGGATAATTGACTCTCAAACTGTTTCATGGGCCGGTGGGGACAATTCCTTTGTTATTTCATTCTCAATTAAACACATAAAAGGCCTGGAGTTGATGTGAGGTGTGGTGATTGCATTTTGAAGTTTTTGCTGAAAAGTAAACATGCAGTCAAAGGAGCTCTCCATGTAGGTGAAACAAGCCATCCTTCATCTGCGAAAACAGAAAAAAATATCCAAGAAATTGCTACAATATTAGAATTGGCTAAATATACAGTTTGGTACATCCTGAGAAAGAAAGAAAGCACTGGTGACCTCAACAATGCAAAAAGACCTGGATGCCCACAAATGTTTCACAAATATTCAGAAGGTTATATTAATGTACAAAACAAATGCCAACAATCTAAATGGAATCAATAGATCAGAGTCTACTTACCTAAAATGAATTAGCCTTGTTTTTTCTTTACTAAAGGGGTTATCAACTATTTAGTGTTTGTTTTTCCTAATAGGCTTAAGGCCGCTTTACACGCTACGACATCGCTAATGCGATGTCATTGGGGTCACGGAATTTGTGACGCACATCCGGCCGCATTAGCGATGTCGTTGTGTTTGACACCTATGAGCGATTTTGAATCGTCGCAAAAATGTTCAAAATCGCTCTGATCGGTGACATAGGGGGCCCTTCTCAAATATTGCTGCTGCAGCCTGTATGATGTAGTTCGTCGCTCCTGCGGCAGCACACATCGCTCCGTGTGACGCCGCAGGAACGAGGAACCTCACCTTACATGCCGCCGCCTGCAATGCAGAAGGAAGGAGGTGGCTGGGATGTTACGTCCCGCTCATCTCCGCCCCTCTGCTTTGATTGGGCGGCCGCTTAGTGACGTCACTGTGACGCCGCACGGACCGCCCCCTTAGAAAGGAGGCGGATCGCCGGTCACAGCGACGTCGCAGAGCAGGTAAGTAGTGTGACGGGTCCGGGCGATGTTGTGCGCCACGGGCAGCGATTTGCCCATGTCGCACAACCGATGGGGGCGGGTACCCACGCAAGCAATATTAGTACCGATATCGCAGCGTGTAAAGTGGCCTTAAGAACTTACCATTAGGTAGTTGCTGACTACCTTCCTTTTCTGCCCTACAAAGTTCTCTGCTCTTTATGTCAGTAGAGAAGCCCTTCTTTTCCATTTTACTCTGTCAACATCATTGTCAATGCCATACAGAGCGACAGCCATCTTCTGCAGTTAAGTAACGGGGAACCAGCTGTCAATCAGCATGACTTCAGCAGAGATGCTCCATCAACAGAGCAGAATGAATGAGAAGGTGCTGCTCCGTCAAAGTGATGTCACCAGAAGAAGGAGAAATGCTGGCAGCAGTGGTCCGTGACTACTTTAAATCAGGACAGATAGTAGAAGGGCAGCACACCCAGGTAGTTAATAACTACCTGCCAATAAGTACTTAGTCTAAGGGGAAAAAAACCTATGTACAGGATAACCACTTTAAGCTGCTTACTTAACCAAAGCAACCACAATAATTCTTAAAAAAAAAGTATTTAGAAATTATTTATTGTCGCTATATGTTTTGCAACTATTTATTTCTTTCAAATAAGAAAAAAAATTAAGCATCACACTATTTACAATTGGTCATGGATGGTCACAACTCACCACCTCTCGTCTCTGTACAATGAACTTTGCACAGCTCACTAAACAGTATCTGATTGAAATGAATAAACTATAATATAGGTGGTACATAAGTGTCGCCCAGGGAATGGGGTACTCGGTCCCGGGCAGTGTATAACTGGGGAATGTCAGTTTGGTGGCCGTCACCTGGTCCCGTGCCCTGAGTGCTTTTTAATGGGTAGTATTTACAAGGGAGATTAAAGTCATTTGTGCAACGGCACCTGTGGGTTGCAGTTAAGGTTGTGGAACCGCCGCTGCTGAGTTGATTATCCCCCATGGCTGGTGGTAATGGCAGCTGTGGTGGTAGGCCCTCCGCAGGTAGGGCTGAGCCTGGGAGACGTATGATGAAGTAATAAGAGAGGCCACACCTTGGGTTGTATTTAACAGTCTCTACTCACTCTTGACCCTTGGACAGCTGGTTCAGGTCCCTGTATTTCCAGTGCCAGTTGATGATTCGGTTGCTCTATCTCCGGCACTCTCAGTGTGGTTGGGTCCCCGTAGTGTGGAGCGTTTTGGTGGCCCGACTGTCCCTTTGCGGTGGCAGTCTCCTCTGTACGGCGGGCAGTGTGGACTCTGTAGGGCTGGTCTGTGTCCCGAACCCTGATCCTTGCTTTACTGCTGATTCCCCCGGATTTGTGGGTCAGTGAGGTCCGTGAAGGTCCCCTCATTGTGCAGGTATTTGCCAGGCCATCTGAAACTGTTGCTTGACCTAGGGCCCTGTGCCCCGTGCATGCTCTGGTCCCAACGGTACCCATGTGTACCTGCCCTGGCGACACCTCTCCTGTGCCCCAGGGTCACCGTTACATGACCCAGCTCTAGGCACGTCTTTCCGCTTTCACCTACTACTACAGACTGCTGTCCCCTCCCACCAGGTTGTCTAGTTCCCTGGTCAGGCTCCACCTTCTAGGTGGCCCTTCCCCTTGTCTGACTAGGCAGTGCCCCCTGGTGTGGAGTGGTAACTAGGATTTTGGTGTGTCTAAGTGTTGCTGGCACTGGTGTTCCAGGACCCTGGGGGTAGGTCCTGCATCCCCGAGAGGATACAGTTCCCTGTAGTACCCTGAGTGGCTCAGGAGTGCTACACATACCCTTTAAGAGGTTACATTTAGGCACTTTATTTTCTCATGATGTAATGTAGTTGTACATATGCAGATCCAGATAGAGCCTGAATGGGTGCAGCTAGAGTAGACCTGGACATGACAGGGGTTTGAAAGTTGGCCAGGAAAGGGTTAACTTGTAGCTCTGCATGTACGCATGAGAAGACGTTAAAGTGGGTTAGAAAGATTAGATACATGAGTGGCATTGGGTCAGCATTGGATAAGAGGTTATGGAGGTGGGCTATCTTAAGGTACCTTATAAGAAGAGGAAGATTTATGGACCAACAGCTTCTATCTAGGATACAGAACCAGTGAACATTCATCCACCCACCCTTATTTTATGTTTTGTTGGCAACGACAAAACTTCAGTGGTGGCGGTGGAATTTTTTGATTTTAAGATTAATTTTTATAAGGGCAGCTTGAAGTGGGAGATCAGGGATAGCCTTGGTTATAATGAGTCTGGGTCACATTGAAGGTATGATGAGCCATAATTAGTAGGTGTGGTTATTTTCTGCTGGAACGGTTCCTGGGGCACAGAGAAATTGTTGTGAGGGCAGTAACATGACAGTTTGTCAACTGCAAATTGGAGTGGTGCGAATGGGTAGTGTTGTAGTTGGTACTGTCCAGTGTTGGTGGTTTATCCAGGATCTCCTCAGAAAATAAATGATGTATTCAAGTTGGTTAATATTCATGTTATAACCATTAAAGCCTGCTGTGGCTATTTATTTCCATTGTCACTCAGCGTTATGTTTTATTAATTAGTCCCATAGACACTTTTCAATACCCTAGTCATGTAAATTCTTGGCATATTTAAAATGGATCACTTGTAGTGAGGGCAGGAGACTTTAATGGCCACTCAAGAATCATCAGACAGCACTTCATAGGTAATACAAGTGTTGGAGGGGCAGTAGTAGTCGAGGTCGGGCTTCTGCTGCACAGCAGCCAGGTTTTAACAGTCCCCACCCCGGCCACCTCCCCAGTGCAGATAAACTCCACACGCTCAATCTTTGTTTGGTATGACGATACAGATACTTCCAGCATTCTTTGTAAGGCCGGCGTTACACTTGTGATTGACTTACACAAGTGCAATGTGAGAAACTCTGGCATTGCACTCGGACCAATGTTAATCAATGAGGCAGCTCCAATCTACTTTTTTTTCCCTCAGCTCAAATCGGACTAAGGAAAAAATGGCAGCATGCTGTGAATTCAAGTGTATCTCACGCGAGACTCTCCAATGCAAGTCTATGGGTGCGAGAGAAAAAAAACAGATGTCACACAGATGGCACACGGACCATCCTAGTGACATCCGATTTTCTAAATATAATTCTATCATGTAGCAGAGAACACTGTAAATGCTCCTGGACATGACTGTAAATGAGTAACAGCTGCTGAGGAAAAACACGGATTGCACACTAACAGCACACTAACAGCACACTGATGAATAGTGAGAAAAAATCACCTTACTTTCCGGCATGAGAATCGGACCGATTTTTCAATCGCAAGTGTGACGCTGGCCTAACACAGGAACTCGCAGATTTCAATAACATGGCTTAATCATGCACAAAGCAGGCACACACGTCTTACCTGAAGGGGTTTCCAATAGCAACAGTCACAATATACACTTTGGCGACTGACCACTTCTCTGGACATTGGGCCTTCACTAATATCTCTAAGCCCTTCATCCTCTCCCTTGCCATCATAGTATGCATGCAGAATCAAATAGTCCTTCCACCACACTCCGTCCCACCCACCGTGATTTACCAAAAGCTATTGGAGTGGCCTGATGCGACAGCACTCCTCTGCCTTTACGCCCAGGGCCTGATCACTTTCAAACTGACCTTCTGCCACTGAGAGGAATTGTTGGGTATATTTTTAGGAAAAGACGGTTGCCACCTAGAAATGCATAGACTCAACCCTCTCTTAGGCACGCAGTAACTCAGCAATATATGCCCAGTCTTCCTCTCCCTTGGACCCTGCGTTTCCAGGATCTGGCTTTGACCCACCCCTCCCACAGGTGCAGCTTTGTCTCTATCCTTTTCCTACCACTTTCTTCCTTCTTTCCCATTTTGTTTACTTAGCTCCATCCTTAATGGACATATAAAAACTCCCTCTTACGATTAAGCCTACCTAACCCGACATTACCGGGGAAATGGTCACCAACACACCGACCACTAGTGGCCACATTAGGGAACGTCTACAAAGATACAGTGTCTATGAATATGGGAGTGGCAGAACCCTAGACCCCCCCTTACACAAACATTCAATTGAATATTGTATACAGTAATAGACAAAACATGAGATCTCTAGGTCGATTGATGAGGTTGTACAGATATCTTGTGGAAATGAAGAGTATACAGTTAGGTAAAGAAATATTTGGACAGTGACCGAATCTTTGTAATTTGGCCTCTGGGTGCCGCTACTTTTTATTTAAAAGGAAACATTTGAGATGCAAATGGAGACTTTCAGGTTTAAGTAAAGGGGTAAACAAAAATATCCTATGAAACGTTTAGGAATTACAACCATTTTTCTACAAAGTCTCCTCATTTCAGGGAGTCAAAAGTAATTGGACAAATTTACTTTACCATAAATGAAATGTTCATTTTTAATTCTTCCTAGAGGATCCTTTGCAGGCAATAACTTCCTGAAGTTTGGAAGCCATGGTCACTAAACATTGGGTTTCCTTCTTTGCAGTGCTTTGCAAGGCCTTTACTGCAGCTGACTTCAGTTGTTGCTTGTTTGTGGGTCTTTCTGCCTTACATTTTGTCTTCAGCATGTGAAATGCATCTTCAATGAGGTTTAGATCTGGTGATTGACTTGGCAATTGCAAAATATTCAATTTTTTTGCCTTAAAAAACTCTTGGGTTGCTTTCCCAGTATGTTTTGGGTTAAGATCTCCTTTGAACGCATGTTGTGGGTTCACAACAACAGCTTCCAAATGCAATTGTCACACCTGGAATCAGCTCCAGAACTTTTAACTGCTTAATTGATGATGGATTAAGGAGGGAATAGCCTATGCAGCCAATTAAAGAGCTTTTGAGATAATTGTCCAATTTCTTTTGATCTCTTGAAAAAGAGGCAGCTACATATTAAAGAGCTGTAAATTTTAAACCCTTACCCCAACTAGGATGTGAATACCCTGTATACTGTATACTGTATATTGAATATATTTTGGTAAACAGGTAAAATACCAAAATTTGTGTCACTGTCCAAATATTTCTGGACCTAACTGTAGATACTCCAAAACATTATACAAGTGATCAAGATGGTTACATGGTTACTTAAAGGGTATATCCTGGCCTTTTTTTTTAAATGTGTATAACTACTAACAGGCAGGTAGCTTGTCAACTAATTCTTTGTACGCCAAAATGACACCCATAAAAATTACAACTCATACCACAAAAAACACAATCTATCATATATTTTTAGCTGAACAAAAAAATAAAATATCTGAAACAAATATCCTTTATATCACTTGGGAACGATATATAAAACTTAGCTTTTATTACTTATAAAATTACCCTACTTACAAAAGTGCACTACGTAATTCCCCAACCATAAATGAGTGACTAGAATGAAATCGCCTCCGTGATTAGAAAACAATATAAAATTGATTTCGGAAACTTATTACTTAATGATAGTGTCCTATAATGACCTTGATTAGTTTCTTCGTTGCTTATTTTGGATGATTCCTCAGGAGACTTTCATATGTATCTAACAGTGTGGAACTTTACCATACATCAACCAGATTATAGGTATAGTATCAGTAGTGTCCACCACTGTTATTTAAATAAGTCAAGGTAGTAGTGTTGCGGGCAGGAGCAGTTGCCTCTTCCCTTGGGTGCCTGCTCAGATCCATGTTCGGTGCTGTGGCTCGAGTGGTGACCGGACCCGGGCTCTCACGGCTGCCCGTCCTCACAACCGTTGGAAAGGGGATATTTACAGGGGAGTTGTGTCTGTGACGCCACCCGTCAGTTGCGGTGAGGAATGGTGACACCGCCACTGCCTGGTGATGGGGCGCCCGGGGCTGGTGGAACGGGGCAGCTAGATGGAATCCCCTCCACGGTTAGGGGAGGTATAGTCCCGGGGCCCTGTGTCGGTACACGGGAGTGATGGCTGCTGGAGGAGGTGCGCCGGACTGGACCGGGGGACAATGGTGTACTCACAGTTCAGTAATTTCATATAAGTCCAGTAGTAAACCAAGTTGCCAGTGGCTGGCTGCCTTAGAAGGGTGCATTCGGGTCCTACACCCAGGTTAATGAACAGGTATCCCTTCCTCCTGCACTTTGTGTTTTTCTTTCCTTCTGGACGACTTCGCATGGAATGGAGAAGTCCACTCCCGGTTCTGTGTGTTGGGAGCTGTGGCCCGCGAAAGCTGACCCTTGGGATTTCAGTGGGTTCTGACAGACACCCTATCCCCCGCGTTGGGCTTCCGTTTCGCTCTATCTGGGCAGTTAATGGGACAAAGTCTGAAACCTTGTCCCCGGCTGGTTAATTGGAGAGGGGCTTGCAACCTTCTTCGCCCTAGGGTCCAGGCACCCTGACTTTGCACGGCCTCCGGACCGGATTCCTGCTGTCAGCACCGGCGGGCTACAACCCTGCTCTGGTCCACTTAAGGTTTCCTGTGACCGGATCTCTGTCACCTGTGGCCCTGTTCACTGTCTGCCACCTAGCCGGTTAGTCCAAGGGCTACTACCCCGGACTACACTGCTCTCAGCTCTCCACACTTCAACTGTCAAAATTGATCTGTTGTGTTCCCGCCTCTGACACCTCAGGAGCCCTAGGTGGGCGTTCTCATCCGCCTGATCCCGCCCACTGGTGTGTCCCTATTATCACGAGGGGGTGGCTAGGGTTTAATAGCTGTGTGTTATGCCTGAGTGTGGGTTTCTGGTGGTAACAAGGAGGATGAACACTTTTGTGACTACCTGGTTTTGCCAGGGCGTCACAGTAGTCATAGGATATTAATAACTGACTGAAATATGGTCGACCATTAGGACCACACAGGAGAGGTATATGTTACCAGGAGGGGCAGAGGGGGAATCCTGCATAGTCCTAATAATACAGCAAAATGTACTTAAAAACCTCTGCGGCAAACTGGCTAGATTTAAAAAATTGTGATATAATGTATAGTTTTTGAATACAAGAGAAATATGTCTCTATATTTTACCATACAGATAATGTATATACTATCAGTTATATAAAACCTGGAATTCTAGGGAAGCTGATTTAAACAAATTAAGAGAAGATCTTAATGTAAATTGGGACAATGTCATGGTAACTGGAGATACCAAACATAAATGGGGCAAGTTTAAGGATATACTACTAGAGTCCTGTAAAAAAACGTATACCCTCTGGTAATAAATAGGGATGATCAAATACCAAAATATCCGCTTCGATGAATAACCGACGAACAGGTCGGCACTATTCAACTATTCGTGAATATTCAATGTGCAATGTAAGTCTATGGGAAACTCGAATAATTTCACGTTAGACCTAACGGCAAGCTGTGGTGACTGAGGAAATGGCTGAATTGGATGGAAAAAGGCAGAAACAGTATGGGCACGGCCTGTAGATGGTGCCTGACTGCATTTCTGGTGTCTTGGAATAATGTGCTCAGAGCAGTACGCGGCTTATACGCCAGAACAGCTCTCAAACCAAATCACTTTTTTGACAAACAGAACGCAGGTCTTTCGATCTCTCTCTCTGTCTGATTGTCTCTCCCTTTCTCCCACTCTCTCATACTCAGTGATCACTGACTGATCACCAGCGCGGCGCTGCACAGCTGTCACACTGCTCCGGCGGCTTCTCCTCTTTTGAAAATGTCGACCATAGGAGTGGCCATAGAACACCGATGCTCCTGGGAGCTCCACAGAGCAACTGAAGTGAGCCTCACGATAAGCGGTGACGTTACTCAGGTTACCCACGGTCACAGGTCTCAGGTGAAGGACTGCAGCTGTCCGCGGTTAACCTGACTGACGGTACTGCTGATCACGCGACTCACTTAAGTCACTCAAGGGATTTGCGGTCACCGGTGAGTCCTTCACCTTTGATCGCAAATCAGGCCGCGGCACACAGACAGTGCCGCGCGATGACAATGAAGTCGGGTGAAGTTCATCCGAGTTCATTCTGATCGCACGACTCTGTCTCGCAGCCAGCCATGCTCTATGGGGATGTAGCAGAGCCAAGTGGGACCATACTGTCAAAAATGCATCCAAACGCTGATGGGGAATGTTTCCACTCACTGACAGCAAGCAGACGTGTTGAGGAAAATTTCCATTCAATGACAGCAAGCAGAGATGGTGGGGAATGTTTCCATTCATTGACAGCAAGCAGAGATGGTGGGGAATGTTTTCATTCATTGACAGCATGCAGAGATGAAGGGGAATATTTCTATTTATTGACAGCAAGCAGAGCATAGAGCATGGCTGGCTGTAAGACAGAGGCGCGCGATCAGAATGAAGTCGGATGAACTTCACCCGACTTCATTGTCATCGTGTGGCTCTGTCTGTGTGCCGCGGCCAGATTTGCGATCACAGGTGAAGGCCTCACCGGTGACCGCAAAACCTCTGAGTGACTGAAGTAAGCTGCGCAATCAGCGCTGCCATCACTCAGGTTGCCTGCGGCCAGCTCCAGTCTTTCACCTGAGACCTGTCGCGGGTAACCTGAGTGACGTCTCCGCTGATAGCGCAGCTCACTTCAGTTGCTCTGTGGAGCTCACAGGAGCAGCGGTGTTCTATGGCCGCTGCTGTAAGCTTTATTTAGCAGAACTGGATGCGAAGCGGGACCTCGTTAGAATTACACCGGACCTGGAGGGGTATTTGGATATTTTAATAAAGTGGTGAAAGAGGGTTTTTTTTGTCTTTTATTCCAAATAAAGGATTTTTTCAGGTGTATGTGTTTATTTACTTTCACTTACAGGTTAATCATTGGGGGTGTCTCATAGATGCCTGCCATGATTAACCTAGGACTTAATGGCAGCTATGGGCTGCCATTAACTCCTTATTACCCCGATTGCCACTGCACCAGGGATGAGCCGGGTTGAGTCCCGGGACTGTCGCATCTAATGGATGCGGCAATTCCGGGTGGCTGCTGGCTGATATTTTTAGGCTGGGAGGTTCCCCATAACGTGGGGCTCCCTATCCTGAGAATACCAGCCTTCAGCCGTGTGGCTTGATCTTGGCTAGTATCAAGATTGCGGTGGACCGCATGCCGTTTTTTTTATTTGACTGCACTCCATAGACCCGCCCACCAGCGCTTATGATTGGTTGCAGTGAGACAGCTGTCACTCAGTGTTGGGGCGCGTCTGAATGCAACCAATCACAGGCGCCGGTGGGCAATGGAAGAAGGGAATACGAGATGGAATAATAAGCGGCCGGCATTTTCAAAAGCAGGAGAAGCCGCCAGAGCAGTGTGACAGCCACGCAGCACCGCACCGGTGATCGGTCAGTGATCGGTGAGCATGAGAGAGAGGGGAGGAAAGGGAGAGACTGACAGACAGAGAGGGAGAGACCAACAGACCTGCGTTCTGTTTGTCAAAAAAGTGATTTATGGACCTGCTGGCAGCTACTGGACACTGTGTTCAGTTTTTACAAGGACTATTTATTAGTTGGATCCATGAACGCTCTCCCCACACAATACAGTCTATCTACACCGCCAGCTCCATATCACTGCGCATTCACAAAATGGCCGATGGCTTATATAGCCTCTATGATGCTGTAAGGCCAAGCCAATCACAGTAACACCACAACAAAGATGGCTGCGGCGTTACTGTGAGGGCAAGCAACATCAGATGTGTTCATTGGCTAGAAAACAGGCATCAGGAAGTCAGAAATGAAAATGAAAGTATCGGAGCGGATATTGTTTTATCCGTCGGATACCGAATAGTGCGAATAGCCTGTTATCCGTCGGATACCGAATAGTGGAGAATACATTCGCTCATCCCTAGTAATAAAGTGTCCAGAAATTAAAAGAAACCACTATGGATAAATAAGACAGTACAAAGTATAATAAAACAAAAGCAAAAGGCATTTAAAATCTTGAAGGCTGAGAGTACAGAAATAGCATTTCCTGAGCATAAAATTCACAATAGGAAATGTAAAAAAAACAAGCTAGCAAAATTAGCTACTGAAACAAAAATCCTCAAAGAAATTAAAATAACCCCCCAATTTTTTTATAAATACATCAATGTCAAAAGGAAAAAAGGATGGTATTGGCCCCATAGAAGATAATATCAGGATAATTATAGAGGACAAAACAAAGGCTGAGATATTAAACTGGTACTTTTCATTAGTGTTCACCAAGGAACTGACTGTTCCAGGATCATTCAACAAGACAAAAATTAATGTCCCCCGATATAACTAATTAACACAAGAAGTACACCTGCATCTGAGTAAATTAAACATTGACAAATCCCCCGGCCATATTGCATTCATCCACGAATATTGAGGGAATTGAGGGGTGCAATGTTAGTCCGCCTCCACGTGGTGCACCCTGGGTAACGCTAAAGGACTAACAATCTTGATGACCAAACAGTCAAGTTATATCTAGATTTCCTGGTCAGTATATCTTACCTCATACCTGATAATCAACAGAGGAACAAAGGAACAACTTTGACAATGCCTAAAAAATATAATGGTATTGTCACAAATGTCACTCCTCAAATGAAAGATCTTGGACCCATGGTGAATATCTGCCAAATTAATATTGAAGGTATCAGCCGCCTAAAATGTGTTTTCCTCCACAAGTTCCTCACTGATAACAAAATAGATGTACTTGTTCTTCAGGAAACGCATGTTGAAAATGAAGATCAACTCCTAGTTCGTGGCTCCATCTATGGCTTTGATCTAATTGGTGCTACATATGACTCTCATTACGGTGTAGCCACATATGTGAAAAGTAACATTGAAAACGCAATGCTTGTATCTACATCTGTTGAAAATGACATCCATGAAGTTGTGAGCAAAGTTGGCGATATCACAATTGTTAATATTTACAAGCCTCCTGCAGTACAATGGCCCACAGAAGTCATTCATGTTCACCCACACCCTACTGTATACATAGGAGATTTTAATAGCCACCACGAGCTTTGGCAATATGCTAGCAACGATGACAATGGCGAGTATCTGGTAAACTGGTCTGAAGCGCATAATATATTCCTCGTTTTTGATGCAAAGGACTTTCCCACTTTCCAGTCAGCAGCCTGGCAGAGAGGATACAATCCTGACTTATGTTTTGTCTCACGCAATAGAAACAATCAACCTTTGTCTACATCTCGATGTGTTGTCAAACATTTCCCTCGTAGCCAGCATCGCCCTGTCATCATCACCATTGGAGTATCTATTCCTCTTGTAACGTCGTATCCGCGTCCTCGATGGAACCTTGCCAAAGCCAACTGGAAGAAGTTTGCAGATCACCTTGATAAGTGTATCGGCTGGATACCACCAATCAGTAAAAACTATGAACGGTTTTGTAAAGCAGTTATTACAGCTGCAAAGAAATCAATACCACGTGGCTTTCACAAAGAATATATCCCAGGATGGTCTGATGAATGTGAACAACTGTACAGACAATTTCTTGAGAGTGAAGATGGTGCAATTGGTGAGGAATTGTTGAACAAACTGAATGCAGCACGTTGCATTAAATGGATGGAAACAGTTGAGAATTTGGACTTTAAAAGGTCCAGCAGAAAAGCATGTTCTCTTTTAAGAAAACTAGAAGGAAATCGTAAAGTAAAGCACAAAACGAATTCTATAACTTCAAATCAAATTGCAGCACATATTGTGAACATATCAAGAAGCCCAAAAGACCGAGCTCACACCATAGAAGTTAAAAGTAAGTTTAAGCTACTAAAATCATCAGTGGCGCCATCTGAAGAATACTCACGTGCTTTTACAACCTGTGACATTGAAATTGCCCTTGCTGAAACTAAAATTAACAAAGCTCCCGGCTCTGATGGGATCCATCCTGAATTTCTCAAAAACTGTGGACCTTATGCGAAAAAATGGATGGCAAAGTTCTTCTCAGATATTATGGAGAATGCTCAAGTCCCTAGTAAATTAAAACATGCTAAAATAATTGCATTGTTAAAACCTGGGAAGCCTGAAGATAATCCATCAAGCTATAGACCCATTGCCTTGTTGAGTTGCTTATATTAAGCTCTTAGAACGCTTAATACATAACAAGATCAGTCTAAAGATTTTCGACTCAATACTTATAGAGCAAGCCGGCTTCAGACCTGCTCGAAACTGTAGTGACCAAGTCTTAGCTTTGACAACTCTCATTGAAGCTGAATTCCAGAAGAACAAGAAAGTTTCAGTGGCGTTTATCGATCTCTCTGCTGCATATGATACTGTGTGGAGGGAAGGACTTTTATATAAATTTCTGAAGGTGATTCCATGTAAGAAAATGATGTACCTCTTGAACAATATGATTGCAAATCGAACTTTTCATCTTATTATGGGCGATTCAACCAGTTGTAAGAAATCTTTAAACAACGGACTGGCCCAGGGATCAGTGCTGGCACCTCTCCTGTTTGCCCTGTACCTAGCTGATATTCCTAAAACAGTGTCACGGAAATTTGGATATGCCGATGACTGGGCACTTGCTATGGTAAGCAAAACAATGGAGGAAGCAGAGGACGTTCTTACAAAAGATCTTAGTGTAATGGGAAAGTACTTCCGACAATGGAGATTAAAACCTAACCCATCAAAAACGGAAGTTTGTTGCTTTCATTTACACAATGCAAGTGCCAAGACTGAACTTAAAGTACAATTTGAAGGCCAATCTGTTAAACACAATTTCAATCCTAAGTACTTAGGTGTAACCCTTGATAGAAGTCTAACTTTTAAATCCCATCTGGATAAATTGGCACAGAAACTGAAAGCACGTAATAACATTATTCAGAAACTTTGTGGATCCTCATGGGGCTCGGCAACATCTGTTTTGAGAACATCTACTCTTGCCCTGGTGTACTCTGCTGCAGAATACTGTGCTCCAGCATGGTTAAATAGCTGTCATGTAAACTTAATTGACACTCAGCTGAACAACTCTTTGCGTATAATATCTGGTGCTATTAGACCTACACCTGTTCACTGGTTACCTGTGCTGGGTCATATCGCACCCGCAAATCTAAGAAGACAAAAGCTCCTACTTAAAGAATACACTAAAGTAGTGAATAATGAAAAACTTCCAATACACCAAAATATCAGAGATGTTACAATACAACGATTGAAATCAAGACATCCACCCATCCGAACTGCAATCACCTTGCATGAACAAAACTTCAATTTAGAGGAGAAATGGCGAGAACTTTGGGTCAATGTAGTAAAAGGTGATCCACAAATGTTCCCTAATTTACAAAACCCTCCACCAGGCTTCAATCTACCAAGGAAAACATGGGTTACTCTAAATCGTATCAGAACAAACTTTGGCGTCTGTGCAGATTTTATGTATAAGCGGGGAAAATATGACTCTCCGACCTGTGACTGTGGAGCAGATCGTCAAACTATCCAGCACATTGTTGAGGAGCCCCCTGAGATCCTACCATGGTGACAAGAAGGATTTCTATATTGTAAATGATAACGCTATTGCATATATAGAAAATCTTGATATTTAAATTTGATTTTTATCCTTTTGATATTTTTCAATCACTGTCTATTGTCTGGTGTTTATTTTTATATGATGGTAAGATATACGTTCATACGATTAAATAAATGAGGGAATTGAGATTAGTAATTGACAGACCACTGTTTATTATCTTCTAAAGGCCACTTTACACGCTGCGATATCATTACTGATATCGCTAGCGTGCGTACCCGCCCCCATCGGTTGTATGACATGGCAAATCGCTGCCCGTGGCGCACAACATCACTCAGACCCGTCACACTACTTACCTACCTAGCGACGTCGCTGTGACCGGCGAACCGCCTCCTTTCTAAGGGGGCGGTTCGTTCAGCGTCTCAGCGACGTCACTAAGTGGGCGCCCAATAGAAGCGGAGGGGTGGAGATGAGCGGGACATAACATCCCACCTCCTTCCTTCCGCATTGCCGCCGGCCGCAGGGAAGGTGAGGTTCCTCGTTCCTGCGGTGTCACACATAGCGATATGTGCTGCCGCAGGAACAACGAACTATGTCGTACACACAGCAGCAACGATAATTGGGATAGGGGGGCATTTCACCGATTATCGATTTTGCACGTTTTTTGGGACAATGCAAAATCGCTCATAGGTGTCACACGCAACGACATCGCGGCCGGATGTGCGTCACAAATTCCGTGACCCCTACGAGATCGCTTGAGCAATGTCGTAGCGTGTAAAGCGGCCTTTAGACTCTCTTGTAATAGGGTTGGTACCTCAGGATTAGAGAATAGGTGATGTGGTAATGATATTTAAAAAAGGTAAGAAGGTGGATTAAGGCAATTACCATCCAGTAAATATGACATCAGTGGCATGCAAGGTTTTTGAGGGCATTTTAAGAGATGAAATGCCATTATATATTAGAGACAATAATATAATAATAACTGAATCCTTGAGGTCACGGAGCCTTTAACAATCTCGACTATGTGGGTCACCTGTGAAAGCTGGCTCTGTAGGGGCCTCTTTTAAAATTGTTGCTCTGTGGGTGAAATCAAAATCTTGACTGTCTGCATTATCGGGAATCTGGCTCTGTAGGGGCTTTTTGTTAAAATTGTTCCTCGGTGGGGGAACTCTGCCAACTGTGGCTGTGTTGATCACCTCTGAAAACAGGGTATGTAGGGGTCTTTTGTTAAAATTTTTGCTCTGTGGGAGCAGTGAGGGTCAACTATGAAAGCAGGCTATGTAGGGGCTTTTTGCTAAAATTGTTGCTTTGCAGGGGAACACTAACAATCTTTGCTGTGTGGTCACCTGGGAAAACTGGCTTAGTAGGAGCCTTTTTAAAAAATGGTTGCTCTGTGGAGGAACTCTAAAAAACAAGCTTTGCAGGAGCCTATTGTTAACATTTTTTCACTTGTGGGGGAATACTGCCAACCATGGCCATGTTGGTGAAGTTTGAAAACAGGGTATTTAGTGGCATTTTGTTAAAATTCTTGCTCTGTGGGGGTATTATAATAATCTTGGCTGTGTGGATCAACTCTGACAGCAGACTATGTAGGGGCTTTTTGCTAAAATTGTTGGTCTGCGGGGGAACTCTAACAATCTGTACTGTGTATTCACCTGGGAACACTGGCTCAGTAGGAGCCTTTTTTTTTTAAAAAAAAAATATTGCTTTATGGGGGAACTCTAAAAATTTTGGCTGTGTGAGTCAGCTGGGATAACTGGCTTGGTAGAGGCCTTTTATTAAGAATTGTTGCTCTGTGCGGGAACACTAAAGGCCCAGTCACACACAACGACTTACCAGCGATCCCGACAATGATATGACCTGATAAGGATCGCTGGTAAGTTGCTGGGGCCTGGGAGGTCGCTGGTGAGATGTGACACAGTCAGACTTTACCAATGACGCAGTAACGATACAGGTTGCAGTAGCGACCTGAATAACGATCTCGGCAGTCATTGGGACCCTGTCACACAGTGTCAAACACAGCAATGTGTCCTGCCCAGCAGAACATCGCCTTTGAAGAAAATGGTGCGGATCATTTGGCAACCACTAGCAATCTCACAGCAGGGGCCTGATCGCTGGTAGGTGTCACACATAACAAGATCACTGGCGAGATCGTTGGTGCTTCACAGAAACTGTGACTCAGCAATGATGTCGTTAGTGATATCTTTGTGTGTGACAGGGCCTTAACAATCTTGGCTTTGTTGATCAACTTTAAAAACAATATCTGTAGGGGCTTTTGTTAAATTTGTTGCTCTGTGGTTTATCGTTGAAATAAATCTCTGGGGGGCACTCTTAAAATTTTCAATTTATTCATGGACTTCCTTCGTAACCACGATTGCTATGGTGACAGAACCCCTTTAAATAGTTTCCGTATCTACAATTGTTTGCAGGTCAATTGTCCTGCTCTAAACCCCATTTTGCTTGATTTTGCTGCCTCCTAGCCCTTACTACAACCATTTTACAGTGTAAGAGGAGAAAAAGGGGTTAAACCCGGGCAATCCACCAAATAAGATGTAGAGATGTTGATTTTCTGGTCCTGAGGAAGAGGTCTCTGTACCTTGAAATGCGTAGACCTATGGAATAAAAGAGTGATTAATCTATCAACATCTCTACATCTTATATGGCGGATTGCGCGGGTTTAACCCCTTTTTCTCCTCTTACACTGAAGACTTCTGCACGTGGGGCCGCGGCAGCTGCCATTATCCTATGCTATCTATGGTGGTTGTGACCCTTCACAACCATTTTGGGTGAGTGTATTAATTTACATTACTAACCTGTTATTTATCGGGTAAAACCCTATTAGCGCTTCTTTCTTCTAGCACTATTACGACCATTTTACAGACATTTTACAGCAGAGATGTTTTGTTTACCATTGACTTGTATGGGTTTGGGGCTCAAGGTCAAGTTTTGGACAGTTCGAGGACCAAACTGCACCTTTAACTAAAGTCCAGGAAAACCCGAACATCCACGGGTCCGTAAATCACTAGTCAATAGCCCCTTAGTCTATAATGAGTATGTGTTTTATCCGAGAAAAACACAAACCGAATATGTATGTTACTCACAGATATTCGAATGAGGCTTTAACATGTTATATTCAATGTAAAAACATTGGAGGAATTGCTATTTTTTTTCCCATTCGTTCCAAAACAATTTTTTTAAAAATTATTTAATAAACTATACTTGCTTCAAAATTATGCTATTGATAAAAAAAAACAACATATTTTGTGACTGTGTATTTGCATGTGTGAACAGCGCTCTATGAAAGCCATCAATGTGCAGTTTTATCATCCAGCAATCGCCCCCTCCATTCCATGGAAGTGTGTGTGTGTGATTTGCTCCTCTTTGCACCTGTGATGCCTCCACTTAGCGGGGGCTTAGCTGTATCCTGCTAGAGTATTAGTTTTTGGCCTGGGCGATGAACACACTGCAGCCCATCTTTGCTGTAAGTTATACTTGCTCCAAAATTATGCTATTGATAAAAAAGCAACATATTTTAAAAAGTGACATTGAAACATCAAAAAAATTGCTGTCATTAAAATTTAAATAGGTGAAGTCATTAAAGTTTATCTGTTAGCAGGGTGTTGCTGTTATCTGATAGCAGCTAAATATAGGGAAAGAGTGCCTTTCAAACACTTAGCTCAGAGAGCTCAGTCTGTTGACACTGATATAATCCACTGTTTATATCCGTCTGACTAAGTTGCGCCAAACTGATTAAATTTGTGTGCGCTCTTCCACTGTGATCACTGTGGTGGGGCCTGAGCTCAGGACTTACTTATCCGGGTCTGGTAGATGTAATGTTGCAAAAATTATGTCCTTTCAGCCGGCAGGTGGGTGCTCGAGAGCAATGTAGCAATTCACTAATCAATGCGTGGTACCACCGCCGACTTGCTGGAGGGCCCTCCAGATGTGTCACTGATATCTGCTTCTGGGGATTTTGAACTTCACTCCCTACTGTAAATGACTCGCCCACCCCAGGGCTATGGGACACCCGGTGCCGGGCCGGACTAGTCCGGGGATCGTCAGTGGTGGCTGGGCCCGGCTCCGTACCCTGGTGGGGTCAATTAATATGGCTGGTGACTTGGGGGTGATTAAAGTTTGTATTATTCGTGACGCCACCTGTGGTTTGCGGATATTAAGCCGCCACTGCTGTATGGGGCCTCTGGGGTGATGGAACGGCAGCAATGGTGGTACTGCTCCCCACAGGTGGAGCGGTGCCCCGGGGCAACAGTTGGTGCTTGTAAGTGTCTATGGTGATGTGGTGTGAATGATACGGTGCAGGGCCGACAGGCAGTGAAAGAAACAGTCACAAACAGTAGTCTCTTTACCTTCTCCTCGTTTACTTTGAGAACAGTCCAATCCTGGGAGACCGTTACAGGTGGTCGAGGGCTCCGGCCGGCCTGGAAGCAACTGAGGTATCTTTTTGGCCAGGTGAGTATGATGCCTACTCCTGTTCTTTCTTTGCTGTTATAGGACCCTGCACTCTGGATTAGCAATGGCCCTCTTGCTGCTGGGACCGACGATACGTCCCTCTCCCTGTGTGGTAGGCTGCGCAGGCCCTCTCTGGTGCTTCTCTGCTGGAGTCCACACCGGGCCCTGGTGATGCAGCTGTACCTTCAGGTTGTTTATGGGCCAGGTGCTTGCAGCTCTCCTGCCCTTCGGATTCAGCTACCAGGGAATATTTTAGGCCCTCGAGGCCACAGACTCCGATGTCCAAGTCTACTTCCTTGCCTCTCTGCAGCTCTGGCCTCCCTGGACTGAACTAACCAGCTCCAGCCCCAGTTCACTAGACTGCACACTCTGTGTCTGCTCTCTCTGCTGTCTCCTCACAGACTGAACACTAACTCCTCCCTCAGGTCAGACTTAAGGAATGCTCCCTGGAACTCCAGGTTCAGCGCTCCCCCTGCTGGCCTGAGGGAGAAACTGCGTTGGATGTTGAACTTACTGGCCAATAATCTCCCCAATTACCTCCAGGCTCAGCATTAACTCTTTGGAGGGGCAATGCTGTTGTGGCGACCAGGTCCTGGGGCGCCACACTCCCTCTTAGTTGAACTCAGTATTCCCAGACTGAAGAAACAAAAAACAAGGCATAACATGTTAGAACATTTCATTCCATGGTGGGAGGCACATTTTCTTAAACGTTATAACTTAAATAACAACTATAAATGAGTCTAGTGTGGCTCCCTACCGGGTGTCCATTACACTGCTCCATGAGGGACCCGCCGCGATAAAACCCCCAACGTAGGCTCTGGGCGTGCGTCAGAGCATTGATAACCCCTTTGTATGCACGCCGGACGGGTTTTTCTTCTGGGGTGTTGAGCACACTGGTGCTAACTATGTACAATTAAAGTGTTGGCCACCCATAGTCCAGTGGCCCAATTGTCAATTTACTTAATCACCTAAAACAAAAAGCATTTTATACAAGATATTTTAAATAACTATATACATTCTAATAGGTATTTTTTTCTTTTTACTCTCTATACTTTGGAGGGGGCCATCCCCGATTGCTACGTTTGGACCTGTGTAGCTCTGGTGTTTGTCCCTGACTATTTGGAGCGTCTGCTACCTCAGCACTACGGGTAAGCCTAACCCTGATAGGTATGCGTAATGATTGCCTACGTGGTCTGAGAGTCGCCAAGGGTACGACAGGTTCACCACTGACAGGGGGTTGATTCTCCTGTTCCACTGCTGGCGTGTCATCTTGTGTTGGGGCGGACAGTTCCTTAGGTGGATCTGGAACCTCTTCTGTCTCTGGCTCGACCAACTGCGGGAACGTCAAGACTGGTACTACTATGGCATTATTTATTCGGGTCCAAGTTTTGGGGAATTTTCCAAGGATTGTTTGGATCATCTCTTCCTCTTTTTCTTGAATTTGGGGACTTTCTTGTACTTCTTCCACTTCTTTTTGGATTTTGCACCGCTCAGGGCACGCTTTCAGGCGGTCTCTAGAAACTGTTTGCTAGGTCTTGCCTTCATCTTTGCTTATGAGGCATACCTTACTATTGTCAAAGTTGGAGGGAATAATGGTGTAGGGTTCATTCTCCCACTGATCATCTAATTTATGCACCCTCCGCTTTTTCTTGAGGACCTGTTCTCCAGGTGCTAAGGGAGTTGCTGGGGCTGTTTGATTGTAGTTCTGTTCTTGTCTCGTTCTTGCTTGGGACAGGCTCTTTTCTACGCATTCCTGGACTTTGCGGTACTGCTGTTGTCGCTCTGTATCCCAGTCTTCTATCTCTTGAACCGCTTCAGGTGACACAGTTCCCATCTCAAAGTCTACAGGTAACTTGCCAGGTCTTGATCGCATCAGGTAAGCAGGGCTGCAGTTGGTCGAATTTACTGGGATATGGTTATACAGGTCTACCAGATCTGGTAACTTCTCTGGCCATTGGTTTCTTTCTTCCAGAGGTAGAGTCTTGAGCATATCAATAACCACATGGTTCATCTTCTCGCACAATCCATTGGTTTGGGGGTGGTACGGTGTTGTTCTGATTTTCTTACAGCCGTACATGTTACAGAACACTTGAAACACTTCTGCCTCGAATGCAGGACCTTGATCAGTCAGTACCCTTTCAGGGTAACCGTGAGGTCGACAAAAGTATGCCTGAAATGCTCTAGCTGCTGTTCTGGCTGTCTGGTCTTTCACAGGTACTACTACCAGGAAACGAGAGTAATGGTCCACAATGGTGAGGGCGTAAACATAGCCTGACCGGCTCGGTGTTAACTTCACGTGGTCCAGGGCCACCAACTCTAGGGGCTGCTTCGTGACAATTGGCTGTAGGGGAGACTTCTGTCTGGCATCATCCTTCCGCCTCAGGTTACACGGACCACAGTCTCGGCACCACTTCTCGACTGTCTTTCTCATGTGCACCCAGTAGAACCGATCACGGAGTAGGGTCTCCAACTTCTTCCACCCGAAGTGTCCTGCTTTATCATGGTAAGCTGCTAGGACCATTGGAGCATCCCTCTGTGGGACCACTATCTGCCAGACGAGTTCATTCATTCGCCAGTTGACATATCTCTTGCATAGCTTGCCTTGGTAGGTGAACAGCCGTCCCCTCTCCTTCTACAGCTGCTGGGCTTCTGGTGGAGCGTCTGGACTGAGATGGGTCTCAGCTTGTGCTAGCTTTTCTTTGAACAATTGCATGGCTGGGTCACTGTTCTGTGTCTCTTCCCAATTATGGTGGAGTAATGGGTTGACCGAGACCTCGTGCTGGCTCGAGCGCTTCTCTCCTACAGCATGCTCACACTGGGAAACACCTTGGTGATGGAAAGCCGGTAACTCTATCTCTTCGAGTTCATCCAGGTCTTCTCCAGACTTGGGTAAGTGAGGCATTCTGGACAGCGCATCAGCATTGTTATTCTTCTTGCCAGCCCGGTACTTGATGGTAAAGTCAAAGTTAGACAGCCGGGCCATCCATCGCTGCTCCAACGCACCTAGCTTGGCTGTTGCCAGATGTGTCAACGGATTGTTGTCCGTGAAGATGGTGAACTTGGCCGACGCCAGATAGTGCTTGAAGCACTCAGTCACTGCCCAAACAATAGCGAGGAACTCCAGCTTGAAGAACTGTAGTTTTCTGGATTCCTTTCTGTGGGATGAAGCTTTCTACTGGCGTAAGCTATCACCTTCTCTCTGCCTCCCTGCACCTGGGACAGAACTGCTCCCAGTCCCACGTTGCTGGTGTCTATATACAGTACAAACGGCTGGCTGTAGTCAGGGTAGGCCAGAATTTCTTCTCCCGTGAGAGCCCCTTTCAGCCGGACAAAAGATGTTTCTATTTGGCTGTTCCATTCAAATGGAGGGCTTTGCTTCTTAGCCTTCTTTGGCTGGCCCACCAGGAGATCTTGAAGAGGTGCTGCTATCTTTGTGAAACCATCAATGAACCTTCGGTAGTAGCCCACCAGCCCAAGGAACTGCCGCACCTCCTTTACCGTGGTGGGTCTTGGCCAGTCCTTGATTACGGTGACTTTCTCCGGATCAGGTGCCACACCTTCTGCGCTGACCACATAACCCAAGTACTGTACCTTTGGCTTCAAGAGGTAATATTTGGATGGCTTTATCTTCAGGCCATACTCTGACAAGGACTCAAACACTTCTGCTAAGTGCCTCAGGTGGTCTTCGTAGGTCTTGGAGTAGACTATGACGTCATCCAGGTACAATAGCACGGTTTCAAAGTTGTGATGGCCCAAGCAGCACTCCATCAATCTCTGAAATGTCCCTGGGGCGTTGCAGAGCCCGAACGGCATGCATTTGAACTCGCAGAGGCCCATTGGTGTCGTGAATGCAGTCTTCTCCTTGTCCGCCTCTGCTACGGGAACCTGCCAATACCCACTGGTGAGATCCAGGGTGGAGAAAAAATTAGCTGATTTTAAGGCTGTTAGTGACTCTTCTATCCTGGGTAGTGGATAAGCATCTTTATGTGTAATGCGGTTAATTTGTCTGTAATCTACGCACATTCTCATTGCACCATCTTTTTTCTTTACGAGCACTAGTGGAGCTGCCCAGGGGCTACAACTATCTCGGATAACCCCAGCCTCCTTCATTTCCCGTAACATTTCTTTGGCACGCTGATACTGTGCTGGGGGTACAGGGCGGTATCTCTCTTTAATGGGATGATAGTCACCCGTGGGGATTTGATGTTTAACCCCTTTTATCTGCCCAAAATCTAGGGGGTGTTTGCTGAAGACCTGCTCGTACTCCTGTACCACCCGGTAAACCCCATGCTTTTGGTGTGAGGGGGTGGAGTCGGTGCCCACATGTAATTTTTGGCACCAGTCCTCCAGCTGTCCCTTGGAGCCATTGTCTTCCGCCTGGTCGGACGGGATCAAGGGTTCCACTGTTTTGATGGTATTGTTACTGACAGTGTACAGTTTTGCTACGGTGGCGTACCAGGGCAATTTGGCTTCCTCCTCCCCACAATTCAGGACACGGACGGGCACTCTTCCCTTGCGGACGTCTGCTACCCCTCTGGCTATCAGGACTCCAGGCCTGCTGTCTGAATACATCGGTTCTACCAAGGCCGGGTAATCCTGACCCTTGAGGACTATTGCTGCCCGACACCATATCAACATTTCACTTCTTGGGGGCATTGCAATGGGGAGGGGGTCACTTACCCTCACACTGCCAATCAGGGCTCTGATTTCCCTCTGTAGGGCACACTGCTGCCCGGAGCTGGCAGTTTCAGACGCCTGCTGCAACAAAATTATCACTTCGGCAAGACAATTTTCCATCACATTTGTACCAATGGTTAGCAGTGGGTTAGATTCTTTGCGATCAATATCTACAATTATCATCCCCTGACATGGCGATTCTACCCGCCCCACTTTAATGATTACCTCCTTATACCCAATTTGAGGCAAGGGCTGACCATTACTAGCCACAATTGTTAAATCATCATCTGGGCCATAGTCAATGTCTGAATCAGCCCAATATCTTTTGTACAGTTTATAAGGGATGGTTGTTACCTGGGACCCCGTATCCAGGAGGGCATTCAAAGGGATCCCATCCAGCACAATAGGAAGGACCGGTCGTCCTCCCACATACTTGCTGCGACTGGGAGTTGAGCCGGGCTTCCTTACACCTGGGGGTTGGCTCCTGGCCCCAGGTTCGGCCCATTTAAAGGACAGTGTCTTGCAATGTGGCCCGCCTGGCTGCAGTGGCGGCAGATCAGTTGTCCAGTTGAATCATACCGGTCTGTGTCTTTTCCTCGCGTTGGCGGAATCCTCCTTTGCCGCATCCACGGGACGTCATCTGGGCTGGAGGCCAACTCGATTCTTGCAGGTGATGGGGTCACTTGTAGAGACTGCACTGTTTTTGCGAGGGCAGCCACTGTCTTGGTCAGTTCTTGGACCTGCTGTCTGAGCTCTGCAGTGGGATCTTTATCCAGGGTCTGCGCCTCAGCCCCTGCAGCGGCTCGTGTTGCAGGCACCACCTCTGGGTATGTGATAGCAAGAGGCCGGAGGGGTACTGTGTCATTCGGTGTAGATTCTCTCAGTACCCGGATGGCCTGGTCCTTAAACTTTGCAAAGTCCAGAGCAGGGTTCTGCAGGACCATGATACGCAGCTGTGTCCTGTGGGCGTCTGACAGGAGCCCTTCTATGAACTGCTCAGTTAGGAGCTTGTCTTCTTCACGTACACTCTCGGGGTCCACCTGTTTAACTGCTCTCAGGGCCTCCTGCAAGTTTAAGGCATGGTCCCGTATGCTGTCTGTGGCCCGTTGTTTGCACCCAAAGAATCTCATCTTTATTTCTGCTGCGGTGCGGGTGTCAAAAGTACTCTTTAACTTAGCCAGTATCTGGGTTGCTGTCCCTTTATCTGTGTCAGGCCAGGACTTCACTTCATGCTGGGCCGCACCGGCTAGCTGCCCCATTAGTATGCCCACCTTCTGGCTCTCAGTCAGAGGATACACTCTAAACAAGCTGTGCAGCCTTCTTTGAAGTCGCTCAGGGTATGTGACTCCCCGGAGTACTGCGGCAGCCATTCTGATCCCGGGATGTATGGCATTGTGATCGGCATTACCGGCGCTACAGCGGGGGCTGGGGCGATAGCGACTGAGATTACTTGGGCTGGTGCTGCGGCGTCTCGGGCTATGGCAGCCACCTGCTCTCCCTCTGTGTCGGACATCTTCCTCCCCCTTAGTGAACCTTACCAGGCTCTGTTCACTTTTCAAAATCTCTGCAGAGTCTCGCGGGGTTAACGAACCTCCGCTCTGATGGCGCGCTCTCTTCGCGCTTTTTTTTGGGCACGCCCCCTTTCTTCCTGCGGTCAGCGAGGCTAATGGCGGCGGCAGTTTTCAAACAGGGAAAGTCTCTTCAGCACAGTTTTACAAGGCGCACAGTACCCTGTGGGTCCGGGCACGAAATCCTGTTCGTGACGCCAAAGTTGACTCGCCCACCCCAGGGCTATGGGACACCCGGTGCCGGGCCGAACTAGTCCAGGGATCGTCAGTGGTGGCTGGGCCCGGCTCCGTACCCTGGTGGGGTCAATTAATATGGTTGGTGACTTGGGGGTGATTAAAGTTTGTATTATTCGTGACGCCACCTGTGGTTTGTGGCTATTAAGCCACCGCTGGTGTATGGGGCCTCCGGGGTGATGGAACGGCAGCAATGGTGGTACTGCTCCCCACAGGTGGAGAGGTTCCCCGGGGCAACAGTTGGTGCTTGTAAGTGTCTATGGTGATGTTGGTGTGAATGATACGGTGCAGGGCCGACAGGCATTGAAAGAAACAGTCACAAACAGTAGTCTCTTTACCTTCTCCTCTTTTACTTTGAGAACAGTCCAGTCCTGGGAGACCGTTATATTTGGTCGAGGGCTCCGGCCGGCCTGGAAGCAACTGAGGTATCTTTTTGGCCAGATGAGTATGAGGCCTACTCCTGTTCTTTCTTTGCTGTTATAGGACCCTGCACTCTGGATTAGCAATGGCCCTCTTGCTGCTGGGACCGACGATACGTCCCTCTCCCTGTGTGGTAGGCTGCGCAGGCCCTCTCTGGTGCTTCTCTGCTGGAGTCCACACCGGGCCCTGGTGATGCAGCTGTACCTTCAGGTTGTTTATGGGCCACGTGCTTGCAGCTCTCCTGCCCTTCGGATTCAGCTACCAGGGAATATTTTAGGCACTCGAGGCCACAGACTCCGATGTCCAAGTCTACTTCCTTGCCTCTCTGCAGCTCTGGCCTCCCTGGACTGAGCTAACCAGCTCCAGCCCCAGTTCACCAGACTGCACACTCTGCATCTGCTCTCTCTGTTGTCTCCTCACAGACTGAACACTAACTCCTCCCTCAGGTCAGACTTAAGGAATGCTCCCTGGAACTCCAGGTTCAGAGCTCCCCCTGCTGGCCTGAGGGAGAAACTGCGTTGGATGTTGAACTTATTGGCCAATGATCTCCCCAATTACCTCCAGGCTCAGCATTAACCCTTTGGAGAGGCAATGCTGTTGTGGCGACCAGGTCCTGGGGCGCCACATAAACGTCACTGAGACAACCTTCTCCCTTGACTGAATAACTTGATTAGAACAATGTCCTTTGTTAACTGGAGTGGTCTTCGTTTTCACACAACTCCTACGAATGGTGATGGATGAACATCTACACGTCCTCTCCCTTTCAGCTTTCACTGTCCTCTCTCACTAGGCACTTCCTCCTAGATATTGGCACCAAACCATGCTCAGCCTCTGTCTGGTGCTGTCAAAATGCAGTCTAATTCAACGGAACGTCATCAGAATCCATTTACCATAACACAAGTTTCTGCTAACAAATTACCCTTTTTTGTCTCTTTGATTCATAAATTCCAAACAAGAGTCTATATAAGGGTAAAAAGGAAAACAGTGACCTCTTGTGGCCGGTGGTTAATACTGCAGGCCATAATGTTTTCAATATACAAGCAGTACACTGTCATATATATATATTGGTATGAAAATATAACAGCAGCTGTAAAAAGATTGTTAACTAGAGATGAGCGAGTACCATAATATTCGTAATTGCTACACTCATAACGAGTACTTTTTAATACTCGTGTATTCGTTCCAAACAGTGAGTACAATGCTAGTCAATGGGAAATGTGAGTAATTTTCTGCTGGACCCCACACGGAGGTCTGGGGGCCTGAGGAAAAGGCTGAAATGGATGGGAAGGTGATGAAACTGAATGAGGAGAGCCTGAAGAACATGCCTACATGCATTTCTGACTCACATATGGTTTCTGGTAATAAAGATGTTACAGTATTACGCCACTTTTACAGATGCACAAGAACATCTTCCAAACCTAACATAAATTGCATTTTACAGGACAAAAAGGTTAAGAAACTGTTTTTCCTGCATAATCACTATATATACGGCTAAATAAACTGGAGGAAAAAACAAGGATCCCTTTTAGTGTTTTGGCTTTTTTTTTACTTTTACAATTGGGAGGGCCCTGATTTATACATTTGTAGGTGTCTCTGTCATCCACAATTTCTAGTCAGATATTCATCATCACTTTACAAGGCCAGCTAGAAAGTGCCCATTGTATGTTGATCTTTGACCTGAGGAGCCTCAAATGGTCCTGTAACATACGTTTTAAAGGGACTACTGTTACAATACATGTGGACGGTTCCTCCATCACTGGGACTCAGATAGGGGAATACATATTCCATAGCAGTTTACAATATGACCATTGTGGTGGTGGCCTTTACCCTCCTTCTTCCTCCTCATCCTCCATGTCATTCTGCGACCCACAATTCAAGTTTTAAGAGGGTCAACAATCATTGTAAATTGCTATAGAATATACAGTATATCCCCTATCTCAGTCACAATGTGGGACAACCCGTGACAAGGGCCTCCAATAACAAATATTAGTTTGGTAGGAGTACTGTCCTAGTTTGTCCAGTGCACAATGTGCCTAGTGTTTACAAGAATTAGGCTATATGCACACGCTTACAATCCACAATATCCACATATTGCTATCTTCTAGACAGCATCTTATATATAGATACCACTCGTAGTCTCATAAGAACCTCATAAGAACTACCATGATGCTTTCAATGTCATAAAGACTTCTTTATTGATACACCATATTAAAAACAAAAAAGTGACAACAAAGTTATAGCTTGGCAAAAAATAGAGCAGTGGAAATCACAAATGCGTCTTCCCCTAAACAAGGGTGAGTACCGGCACATCAAACCCATCTAACGGTCAATTATACCACAATTAGCTAATTGTCGTTCCCCCTTGTTTAGGGGAGACGCATTTGTGATTTCCACTGCTCTATTTTTTGCCAAGCTATAACTTTGTTGTCACTTTTTTGTTTTTAATATGGTGTATCAATAAAGAAGTTTTTATGACATTGAAAGCATCATGGTAGTTCTTATGAGGTTCTTATGAGACTACGAGTGGTATCTATGTGCACACGCTGCGTTTTTTTGACGCTGCGTTTTTGTGCGTTTTTGGCCGCTAAAAAAGCACAAAAATGCACCCGCGGAAAAAAAAACGCGGCAAAAAACGTATGCGTTTTTACCGTGATTTGGTGCGTTTTGGCTGCGTTTTGCTGCGTTTTTGATCTCTGCGTTTTGCTGCGTTTTTCCAATGTATTGCATGGGGGGAAAACGCATAAAAATGCAGGAAAGAATTGACATGTCCATTTTTTTTTTAAGCTCAAAAATGCAGCTTAAAAAAAAAGTTGTGTGCGGGCAGCAAAAATGAAAACTCATAGACTTTGCTGGGGAAGCAAAGTCATGCAGTTTTGAGGCCAAAAACGCACCCGAAAAACGCACAAAAACACCGCGAAAAACGCACTGTGTGAACTTACCCTTAGCCCTATAGCCTGAGTCATGGTTGATGCAGGAAGGAAACGGCTTTATATGGGAATGGGTGGACGTTAACGTTACCAGCATTAGTCAAAATAAACAATTTGGAGGAATTTAGTTTGGCTTGCTCTCATCTGGAGGGATTACAAAGTGGAGAAATCCAGTCCTTGGTGAATTTAATCAGAATAAGTCTGTCTGCATTTTCTGTGGAGAGGTGTGAGCACCTATCAGTGATGATTGCCCCAGCAGAACTGAAAACGCGCTCTGACATCACACTAGCAGCCGGGCAGGCCACTACCTCCAAGGCATATAAGGAGAGGTCGAACGAGGTGATCAGCTTGGACACCCAATAATTAAAGGAAACTGAAGCATCAGAAAGGACGCAGGTATGGTCACTTAAGTACCCCTTGACCATGTTGTGCAACTTCTCCCTCCTTGGCATTGTTAAAGGCACAGATAGACCTTGCTGATATGCTGGTTTATTGAAAATGGCCACGTTTGTGCACATTTTCTTCCACCACTGTTGGACCTGGTGTTCGTGTCTCTCTCTATTAGTTCTTGGTGTTGAAAAGAGCTGGTAACTCTGCCACCAGCATTGTCTGAGGGTGAAATTTTCAGCAACTGATCTACAATGACCCTCTTGAAGGATTATATTGTGTAAACCTTTGGTAACTCTAAAAGGAGAGAAGAAAATTTTTCATTGTACCATGGGTCCAGAAAGGTGGTCAACCAGTACAGGTTGTTGGCTAAAATATGTGTTACGCAGGGGTCTTGCCACAGACACTTATACATGAACTCTGTCATGTTGGCAAACAGGCAAAGGTTCTGTATCCCCACCAGGAGGAACAATACTCATCCTCTCCTCATGCTGATTCGCCTCCTCCACGTCATCCTCCCCAACCCATCCATGCAGGACATACATTAAGCTGGGGTTGTGAGTCCCCTGTGTAGCTTTGGTAGTCCCCTTGGTAGCACATAAAAACAAATTTTTTCCGTCTTCATCCTCCTCAACATCACCCAGTGTTGCCTCAGAATATTGGCTGGACTGGGTAGTATCATCACCCATCACCTCACGAGCTTGGTGCAATACTCAAAGTTCTCAAGAACACACAAATGTAATCGATCCATACCCACTCGACAGTTGGTATGTGTGGTGGCTGACCCTCAGTCTGACAGCCAAACTGAAACCAGTATTCAGCTACTGCCCTCTGCTGCTCACTAATCCTCACTAACATATAATATGTAGCATTCCACCTCATGGGGAGGTTGCACATGAGTCAGTGACTTGGCAAATTCAAGTGGTTGTGCAGTGCTGTAAGACCAGCAAAATCAGTAGAGGAATAGCGGAAATGGGTGCTAATACGGCGCACCTTCTGAAGTAGATATGGCAAGTCAGGATATGTTTTGAGAAATTTCTGAACAACTAGGTTCAGCACGTGAGCCATGCATGGCACGTGTACCAGCTTGCCAACCTTTAAGGCCGCCAATAGGTTACGCCCATTATCACAAACAACCAGACAGGATTGGAGATGCCACAGCTCTGCTGCAGTGTGTGGTTTGTGACCTACACAGATTAACTTCAGCACTGTGTGTTGCACTGCTCCACAGCTCCCAGGTTAGTAGTGATGAGGAGGGTAATCCAGCAGAGGATGAGGAGCAGGAGGAGCGGAGACAGGAAGTGGCATATGATGAGGTGGAAATGCTGGTATAAGTTGGGTCCGCTATTCATGGCGTGGGTAGGATTTGTGATGTTACAGTTTGCAAGTTTGTTCCAGTATCCACCGGGTTCAATCAGTGTGCCGTGATAGATTTATATCGTCCCTGTCCACAACAAATTATTCATGACTCTGGCTCCCCACCTTGAGAAAGCTTGACCCTGCGAAACGCGCGTCGGATGGAGATCCTGGGCGTTATTCAGGGACTTTATTGAGCTCTTTGGACAGCGTTATGGCTTGCAGGACTTGGAGTACATTCCTTGTATTTATTACCGCACTAGCACTTTAGGTAAGAAACCGCAGTCAGTACTTATGTGCCCCTATACAGCTTGGTCTTTGTACCTTCATTACTGACCCTGTCTTACCATAGTTTCTTTTTCATTACCCAAAGGAATATTTTGGGTGGCACCCCCTTATTATGAATCTATGGCAACTCAGGTCATTTTTTCACCATGGTTTTCTCCCTAGTCACTGGAGATCCTATGGTGGAATTTTTGTGCTGTAAACCTTTTCACTGTCCTTGCTTTGCACTATTACTACTTGCCTCTGTCTTGAGTTAAATTGGTGACAGCCTCTATTCCTTACAGTTACTTAACCTGTATTTTGATATGTATTGGTTGGCTGTTTATTATTCTACTTCTTCTAGACATTGGCTTTTTGTCCCCCTCTATTTTTATGGTAGTGTACCACCAATTTTTAATATGCTGTGTTGTATATGTTACTAATAAAGTTTTTGTAGTTTTGCACTTTACTCTTGTCCTCCTGTGCATCAATAGTACTATGAGTAGTGCTGGCACCTCTTTTGCCTTATTAGGGCTGACCTGGTGCTTATACTAAGGGCTTGTACTATGAATTGCATTATTAAATTATTCATGTGTCTGTTGTTAGGTGGACCTTTACTTGGTCAGAGCATGTTTGAGAATGATTAACACATGCTTGTGTAACGCAGGGATGGCAGAACAGGCAAACAAGTGGTGGCTGGGAACACTATCCTGGGGCAGCTGCAGCCAAGAGATCAAGGAACTACTGTGAATCCACAAGCCTAAATGGCAACATCTCCACGGCTAGCAATTTGGAAATGTGAGAGTTTAGGTTTTGTGCCTGTGGGTGCATGGCTGGATATTTACGCTTTCTTTCCAAGCTCTCAGGCACAGACAACTGGACGCTTCGCTGGGACAAGGAAGTGGATGTGGTTGATGTTTGCTGTGTCTGTGCAGAATGTATGACCACCTGCTTCCTGGACAGCAGATTATGAAGGACGTAGCACAGGCGATATGGGAGTGGTTTGACCCTCAGATACAAATTTGGTACCCTGGTATTCTGCCCACCTACTGGGGTGCTTGGCTGCCATGTGGTTCTGCAAACTGATGGTGCTTGGGTTGCTTTTGCCCGGGCCTCTACTCAACCTGGTATGGAAGATGCTACAGATTGCGATGTTTTTCTCTGAAGGACTTTCAGGAAAAAAAACTTCCAGAAAGTGGCTGAATGCCCCTTTACTAGAGATGAGCGAACCGGTCCCGGTTCGGCTCGAGGCCGGTTCGCCGAACGGAGGTCCCGTTCGAGTTCGGCTCGTCGAACGTTCGACGAACCGAACTCGAACTGCATAGGAAACAATGCAGGCAATCACAAACACAGAAAAACACCTAGAAAACACCCTCAAAGGTGTCCAAAAGGTGACAAACAACTCACAACACATGGGAAAGTGACAAGGACATATACTCATGTGAAAACAAAAGAGCTGGACAAGGAAAAAGAGGAGGACACACAGATATATGAGTATATGCAAGGAAACATCGATTCCATTATTGTGCAACTTGAGCCCTGCTCATTTTAGGCTTCCAATCTTGATAAATTGCCTGAGCTCGCCACGTACGCCTTGGGGATCTTGTCGTGTCCTGCAGCCAGCGTTCTCTCGGAACCTGTCTTCAGTGCTGCTGGGGGTCTTCTGGCAGATAAGCACACATGTCTGTCCACTGACAATGTGGACATGGCTCTCAGAGGACTTTTCTTCCCCTGGGTCAGCCAGGGGACGGGAAAGGCACGCGTATTTTTGAGAGTGCTTCATGCAAAGCATCTGTTTCATTTTGAAAAGGGGGATCAAGTGATGCCAGTCAAGTGGGGTGTGTGTGGCCCAATTAGTGGAAACGAGGGAGACTGTGGTTGGAGTCCCCTCGCTTTTTGAAAAAAGAACCAAGATGAACAAGTCATGGCTCTCAGAGGACTTTTCTTCCCCTGGGTCATCCAGGGGAGGCGAAAGGCACGCGTATTTTTCAGAGTGCTTCATGCAAAGCATCTTTTTCTTTTTCAAAAGGGGGCTCAACCGATGCCAGTCAAGTGGGGTGTGTGTGGCCCAGTTAGTGGAAACGAGGGAGACTGTGGTTGGAGTCCCCTCGCTGTGTCTCTAAAAGAACCAAGATGAACAAGTCATGGCTCTCAGAGGACTTTTCTTCCCCTGGGTCAGCCAGGGGACGGGAAAGGCACGCGTATTTTTGAGAGTGCTTCATGCAAAGCATCTTTTTCTTTTTCAAAAGGGGGCTCAACCGATGCCAGTCAAGTGGGGTGTGTGTGGCCCAATTAGTGGAAACGAGGGAGACTGTGGTTGGAGTCCCCTCGCTTTTGAAAAAAGAACCAAGATGAACAAGTCATGGCTCTCAGAGGACTTTTCTTCCCCTGGGTCATCCAGGGGAGGCGAAAGGCACGCGTATTTTTCAGAGTGCTTCATGCAAAGCATCTTTTTCTTTTTCAAAAGGGGGCTCAACCGATGCCAGTCAAGTGGGGTATGTGTGGCCCAGTTAGTGGAAACGAGGGAGACTGTGGTTGGAGTCCCCTCGCTGTGTCTCTAAAAGAACCAAGATGAACAAGTCATGGCTCTCAGAGGACTTTTCTTCCCCTGGGTAAGCCAGGGGACGGGAAAGGCACGCGTATTTTTGAGAGTGCTTCATGCAAAGCATCTTTTTCTTTTTCAAAAGGGGGGTCAACCGATGCCAGTCAAGTGGGGTGTGTGTGGCCCAGTTAGTGGAAACGAGGGAGACTGTGGTTGGAGTCCCCTCGCTGTGTCTCTAAAAGAACCAAGATGAACAAGTCATGGCTCTCAGAGGACTTTTCTTCCCCTGGGTCAGCCAGGGGATGGGAAAGGCACGCGTATTTTTGAGAGTGCTTCATGCAAAGCATCTTTTTCTTTTTCAAAAGGGGGCTCAACCGATGCCAGTCAAGTGGGGTGTGTGTGGCCCAGTTAGTGGAAACGAGGGAGACTGTGGTTGGAGTCCCCTCGCTGTGTCTCTAAAAGAACCAAGATGAACAAGTCATGGCTCTCAGAGGACTTTTCTTCCCCTGGGTCAGCCAGGGGACGGGAAAGGCACGCGTATTTTTGAGAGTGCTTCATGCAAAGCATCTTTTTCTTTTTCAAAAGGGGGCTCAACCGATGCCAGTCAAGTGGGGTGTGTGTGGCCCAGTTAGTGGAAACGAGGGAGACTGTGGTTGGAGTCTCCTCGCTGTGTCTCTAAAAGAACCAAGATGAACAAGTCATGGCTCTCAGAGGACTTTTCTTCCCCTGGGTCAGCCAGGGGACGGGAAAGGCACGCGTATTTTTGAGAGTGCTTCATGCAAAGCATCTTTTTCTTTTTCAAAAGGGGGCTCAACCGATGCCAGTCAAGTGGGGTGTGTGTGGCCCAGTTAGTGGAAACGAGGGAGACTGTGGTTGGAGTCCCCTCGCTGTGTCTCTAAAAGAACCAAGATGAACAAGTCATGGCTCTCAGAGGACTTTTCTTCCCCTGGGTCAGCCAGGGGACGGGAAAGGCACGCGTATTTTTGAGAGTGCTTCATGCAAAGCATCTTTTTCTTTTTCAAAAGGGGGCTCAACCGATGCCAGTCAAGTGGGGTGTGTGTGGCCCAGTTAGTGGAAACGAGGGAGACTGTGGTTGGAGTCCCCTCGCTGTGTTTTACATGCTTCTAGAAGGGCATGACATGGCTTGGAGGTTGACTTTCATCATCTGCAAACTGTTGGCTACCAAAATGCTGCCTTTCCAACAACTGTGGTTATAGACAATGAGGAACATAATGATGAAGATGAGACGCAGATACCCGATTGGGATGACAACTGAAATATTCGGTCAGGGCAAGAAGAGGCTCGGTCTGAGGGGGAGGGGAGTGCAAACACAACAATTGATGATGAAGTTCTAGATCCCACCTACTGTCAACCCACAGTCAGACACTCGAGGAGGTCAACAGAGGCGGTGGAGGAGGATGCAACCGACGACGAAGTAACCTTGCGCCTTCCTGGACACAGTCGGAGCACTGGTAGCACGTCTACAACTGCATCCTCAGCCACCACTCTGCCTCTGAGCATTATTCGGGGTGGATCAACAGGTCGCATGGCCTCTAAGCCTTGCCTAGCCTGGTCCTTTTTTGACATAAAAAAAGATCGCCCAAATTATGTGATCTGTAACATTTGGCATGGTTATCTTAGTAGAGGTCAAAACCTCAGCAGTTTGACAACTTCTTCCATGAATCGTCACATGAATAAATATCGTATGGCCTGGTGGGAAGCTCACCGTGCTGCAATGCGGCCTAGCGGAGCCAACCATCCACCGCCTGCCCCTTCCAGTGCATCCGCGCGCTTGTCATCTTCTAGGACTGTGGGGACAGCTGTCACACCTGTTTTTCCACCCACAACTTCCACCACTGTAACCGCAACAGGCAGTTTGCTTGGTAGGTCGTCAGTTGGTTTGGAAGGGGAAACAAGTGATTGTGTACAGCTCTCTCAAACATCGATAGCACCAACGTTGGATGAAGGCAACATCATGTCTCCGCCTGCACTTTCCTCACAAACCTGCATTTTTCCAGGGACACCCTACTCAACACCGTCTACACACAGCAGCCAGATCTCTGTCCCTCAGATGTGGTCAAATAAAAGGCCACTTCCTGCGACCCATGACAAAGCTAAGAGGTTGACTCTATCCCTCTGTAAGCTGTTGGCTACCGAAATGCTGCCTTTCCGCCTAGTGGACACACAGGATTTTAGAGACCTTATGTCTGTCGCTGTGCCCCAGTACCAGATGCCTAGTCGCCACTACTTCTCTAAGAAAGGTGTGCCCGCGCTACACCAACATGTCGCACACAACATCACCGCTTCCTTGAGAAACTCTGTGTGTGAACGGGTGCATTTCACCACCGATACTTGGACCAGTAAGCATGGACAGGGACGTTACATGTCGCTGACTGGCCACTGGGTAACTATGGTGATAGATGGTGAAGGGTCTGCTGCACAAGTCTTGCCGTCCCCACGACTTGTGTGTCAATCCTCTGTCTGTCCAAGTTCCGCCACTGCTTCTGCATCCTCCACCTCATCTGGGTCCTCCACCTCCGCCCCAAGCCTGCCTGGTCAGGCCACCAGCGTTCTCACTGCGCAGAAGGAATCACGCAACCCTCATTACTATGCTGGCAGCAGAGCGCAACGGCATCAGGCGGTCTTTAGCTTGACATGTCTTGGGAATAAGAGTCACAGAGCTGAGGAGTTGTGGTCAGCTCTGCGGTCCGAGTTAAATAAATGGTTGTCTCCACTCAACCTGCAGCCTGGTAAGGCCGTGTGCGACAATGCTGCAAACCTGGGTGTGGCCCTTCGCCTGGGCAAGCTGGCACACGTGCCTTGTATGGCTCACGTGTTTAACCTTGTTGTCCAGCAATTTTAACCCACTATCACGGCCTAGATGGGCTTCTGCACAGGGCATGGTCACTCTCTGCTCACTTCTGCCGTTTAAACGCCGCAGCTGACTTGACTTGCATTGCTCCAGAAGTCTTTCAGCCTGCCGGTTCATCACCTGAAATGCGATGTATCGACACGCTGGAATTCGACTCTCCACATGATACAGAGACAGCACCAACGAGCCCTGGTGCATTACGTCATGACGTATAGCCTAGGCCAATGAGATGCAGAGGTGGGGCAGATTACACTGCTAGAGTGGTCTCAGATCAAGGACCTATGCACCCTTCTGCACAGTTTCGACATGGCGACGAATATGTTTAGCGCTGACAATGCCATTATCAGCATGACGATTCCAGTCATTTACATGCTGGAGCACACGCTAAACACTATTCGGAGTCAGGGGGTGGGACAACAGGAAAGGGATGAACTACAGGAGGATTCATATGCGCAAGACACAACAACATCACCAAGGTCCAGACGTTCATCATCACCAAGGCGACAGGCATGGGACCATGGGGGACAGGGATCAACAAGGGCGCATGGTAGCAGGCGAGATGTTGAGGAAGGTGCAGGAGGACATGAAGATATGGAGGACGAACTGTCCATGGACATGGAAGACTCAGCAGATGAGGGGGACCTTGCTCAAATTTCAGTTGAAAGAGGTTGGGGGGAGATGTCAGAGGAAGAAAGAACGGTTAGCACCTCTATGCCACAAACACAGCGTGGACTTGGTCCGCATGGCTGCGCAAGACACATGAGTGCCTTCTTGTTGCACTACCTCCAACATGACCCTCGTATTGTCAAAATTAGAAGTGATGATGACTACTGGCTTGCCACACTATTAGATCCCCGGTACAAGTCCAAATTTTGTGACATAATTCCAGCCATAGAAAGGGACGCACGTATGCAGGAGTATCAGCAGAAGCTGTTACTCGATCTTAGATCCGCTTTTCCACCAAACAACCGTGCAGGTGCAGGGAGTGAATCTCCCAGTTTTAACTTGCCAAACATGGGACGGTCTCGTCATCTTCAACAGTCTACACGTACCAGTAGGACCGTATCTGGTGCTGGTAACAGCAATTTAATGGAATCTTTTCATAATTTTTTTAGACCCTCCTTTGCAAGGCCACCAGAGACAACAAGTCTGACACATAGTCAACGGCTGGAGAGGATGATACAGGAGTATCTCCAAATGAACATCGATGCCATGACTTTGCAAATAGAGCCTTGCTCATTTTGGGCTTCAAATCTAGAAAAATGGCCAGAGCTATCCAGTTACGCCTTGGAGATTTTGTCGTGTCCAGCTGCCAGCGTTGTCTCTGAACGTGTCTTCAGTGCTGCTGGGTGTGTGCTGACAGATAAGCGCACGCGTCTGTCCAGTGACAATGTGGACAGACTGACGTTCATCAAAATTAACAAGTCATGGATCCAGAATGAATTTACAACCCCTGTGTCATCCTGGGGAGAGTAAATGCTTGTGGATTTTGAATGTGCTTGATGCAAATCTAGCTGTGAAGTGTACAACTATGGCACAACTGCTGCCACTGAATGGGTGGGTGTGTGTGGGGCACAATTTGTGGAAAAAAGGGAGGCTCCGCTTGGAGTAACCCTTGCTTACATTGTTTTTAAAAGGAGCCAAGATGACCAAGTCATGGTTCAGCAAAGACTTTATCTACCTACCCCGGTGTCATGCTGGGGACGGTTAATTATGCCGTATTTTTGAATGTGCTTGATGCAAATCAAAACATCCTGTTTGCAACTAGGGCACAAGTGCTGCCACTGATGGGGTGTCTGTGTGCCCAATTTTTGGAAAAAAGGGAGACTCCGCTTGGAGTAACCCTTGCTTGCTGTGTTTTTTAAAAATGATACAAGATGAACAGATCTGAAGGCAAGATGAAGGCAACATCATGTCTCCGCCTGCACTTTCCTCACAAACCTGCATTTTTCCAGGGACACCCTACTCAACACCGTCTACAGACAGCAGCCAGATCTCTGTCCCTCAGATGTGGTCAAATAAAAGGCCACTTCCTGCGACCCATGACAAAGCTAAGTGGTTGACTCTATCCCTCTGTAAGCTGTTGGCTACCGAAATCTTGCCTTTCCGCCTAGTGGACACACAGGATTTTAGAGACCTTATGTCTGTCGCTGTGCCCCAGTACCAGATGCCCAATCACCACTGCTTCTCCAAGAAAAGCATGCCCGCGCTACACCAGCATGTCGCACACAACATCACCACTTCCTTGAGAAAATCTGTGTGCGACAGGGTGCATTTCAACACAGATACTTGGACCAGTAAGCATAGACAGGGTCATTACATGTCACTGACTGGGCACTGGCAAACTATGGTGAGAGATGGAGAAGGGTCTGCTGTACAAGTCTTGCCGTCCCCACGAGTTGTTTCAATCCTTCTTCTGTATGTAGAAGTTAATACACTGCTTCTGCCTCTTCAACCTCGTGTGGGTCCTCCACCTTGGCGCAAACCCTGTGTGGTCAGGCCACACTTCCTTGCAACTGCGCACAAGGACTACCACACACCTCCTTACTATGCTGGCAGCAGAGCTCAATGCCATCAGGCGGTCAAAGTTTTACTTTGAAATGTATGGGAAATGTGAGTCACACCGCTATTCCAGAGAATAGTAGTCAGGCAGGGTCAAAACATTAATTGAGGAACAGGAACAGAATGGGACGGCCAGGACTTAATCAGAAAACAAGCAGAGGTGAAATGCGGATCGGCCAACAAGGTACATAAACAGCAAGCAGGAAAAGTAGTCAGGTAACAAGCACACAAAATCATAAAACTGAACTGGGGGTAAAATTAACCAGAGGTTCATAGCTATGGCTGGCAGTGGTCTGCAGACAGGATGGGCATAAAAAAGGGTGTGGTGTCTTCCCATTGGTTGTAGCTGAATGATGGTATTTCATCTGTGAGATACCCACCAGCTACATTCAGCCAGAGATTCTGCATCTGTCAAGGTAATGCAGCCCAGTGGGTGAGCATAACCTGCGTCCACCTGCGCCGCTGGCATCGACTACTCTCCCATCATCAGCACTATTCATGAAAGGAACACGTTGTCACCTGGCGACCGGAGTACAAATTGACGGAGCGGACTCCGTTGGTGACTTAACAGCCGTGTGCGGCAATGATGCAAACCTGGCTGCGGGCCATCCTCAGGGCAATGTGACACACGTGCCTTGTATGGCTCACGTGTTGAACCGAATTCTCCAGCAATTTTTAAAACACCATCACGGCCTACATGGACTTGTGCAGCGGGCACGCTCGCTATGTGCTCACTTCCATCGTGCGCACACAGCAGCTCAACAACTTTCATCACTCCGGAAGTCTTAGGGTCTGGCAGTTAAACGCCGGAAATGCGATGTTCCGACACGCAGGAATTGGAATCTGCACATGTTGCAGCGTGTGTGGCAGCACCGCAGAGCCCTGCTGAAATACGGTATGACATATAGCCTGGGATAACTTGATCAAGAGGTGGTGCAGATCACGCTGCTGGAGTGGTGTCAGATCAAGGACCTATGCACCCTGCTACACAGTTCACAAATGTCGACGAAGATGTTTAGCACTGGCAATGTCATTCTCAGCGTGACAATTCTGGTCATCTACATGATGGAGCACACTGTAATTATTATTCGGAGTCAGGTGTTGGGACAAGAGGAAGGGGAGGAAGTACAGGAGGAGTCATATGCGGAAGGGATAACAAGATCTACGAGGTCCAGATGGTCAGCGGCACCTATGCGGCATTCATGGTGAGGGAGAGGGATTAACAAGGGCGCATAGTATCAGCAAAAAGTGTTGATGAAAGTGCAGGAGCCCATGAAGAAATGGAGGACGAACTGGCGATGGCCATAGAGATTGTCTCCCCTTCCACTTTACTCCGCCCCCATGGTGCCAGCTACACCCATCATTTGATAATCAGAATGCATAGAGGATTAGACATTTAGGTCCCTTTTGCGCATTCATCGTACAGGTTGTACAATATTTGCATTTAATCTGATCCATGAATGTTTTGAATTATTTTTGAATTCTAAGATTTGTATAGTTTTCATTCACCTTGAGGTAGGGTGCATAAGGGAAAGCCGACGTGGAACGGGGGCGCCCAAAAAAGTTACGGCGTCAAACCCCCCGTCGGTAGGTAGGAGTAAGCATATATAGGGTGAGATAGGGACTCCATAGAGACTGTCCACTCCTTCTACCCTTTTGTGCACCTGTGGTGTAATGAATGCTTTTTGATATCTAGGGGGCATCAAAGAATAATTAGCTTTCTAAAGGGGGTATATGCTACACATACACCAGTATACATTTCCCCAGAGCTAAGAGCAGTTCCCTTGTTAGAGGGATCCCACTTGGTAATGCTCTTATTTGCTTGTATGCCCCTGTGTGCTCACAGTCACTGGGTGTATTTTAACTAAATTTAGATATTAATAAAGGTTACATTTTATTCTGGTAATTGAGGTTCTTTATATATTTTTGTCTTTAAACTCAATTCGATTGAACTGTTTTTGATAAGATGGGCATGGAAGACTCAGCAGATGAGTGAGAGCTTGCTCACATTTCGGTTGTGCGAGGTTGTGGGGAGAGGGCAGAGGAAGGATGCACGATTCTCACCTCTCTGCCACCAACACACCAAGGACTTGGTCCTCCTGGATGCACAAGACAAATGAGCGCCTTCTTGCTGCACTACCTACATGACCCTCGGATTGTATGAATTTGAAGTAATCCTGAATACTTGGTTGCCACACTGTTAGATCCCCGGTACAAGACAAAATTTGGCGAACTAATTCCTGCCATAGAAATGGACGCACGTATAGAGGAGTATCTGCAGAATGGGGTACGCAATCTTAGATCTACTTTTCCACTAAACACCAGTGCTGCACAGAGTGAATCTCAACGCTTTGTCATGGATAGGAGGAAATGGTCTTTTCCTTGTCCACATCGGAGGGACCGAGGGATGGCTGCTGTGATGAGATGGCGTTGAGTACGGTGTCCCTGCACAGTTGCACTTTTGGTCATATCCCAAAATGAGTTGAAAAAGGACAGATGCTGTTGGAAAGGGGAACAGGTGTGTTGGAAAGGGGAAAAAAGTTTTGGTCCGTGGATTTGGAGGTTAAGCAACTGTAACATTTGCTGAAGAAACACCATCTGTTACAGTGGGACTGGCAGATTTGGATAAAGTGGTATATAATCTGTGACCGCTATATAACGAAAATTAATAAGAAAAGAAAGAGAAAGGTATATATCCCCATCAGCAGTCAGTGTCCACCGTGCTCCCAGTTGGAAAAGGAGAGGTTGGCAACTGGAAGGTTTGGTGGAGGATACAGAGCTGTGTGGCTATGAAACTAATAGTTGCCTGAACCGAGTTAGACGCCATTCGGATCTGGAGACTGTGAGCCCTGTTAGCGTCACAGGGTCCACATGCCCGCCCAGCCCAGGAACTCCCTGTTAACAACACAGGGGCCATTGAGTACGCTGACCGTGTGCGTAGGGGCACACCTGTGGACAGCAGGCGCATCAGCAGCAGCAGGCCTGTTAATGCCACTGGGCTGCACAAGCAGGACTGGTAGGACAGGAGCTGGTCTTAACCGTTCTGCGTTACCAACTGTGGTGGTGGCCTGCATCGACACCCTATCCCTGCCTACCTCTGGCCTAAAGCCACAATGGGTTCAACACATGGAGGTGTGCTCTTTCGGAGTGTGTCGCCCTGGGCAAGCCAGGGGACACAGATAACAACACACACGCACCCCACATTCCCTGTAGGTACACCAGCTAACCCAAAAATCCTTGTTGCCTTCCTCCAGGAGTCTGATGATGCACACCAGGGGGTGGGCCAGGCGGTTGGCTCCGCCCACCGAGGAGCTCACAACACTGGAGGCAGGAAGAAGCCAGGCAGATTAGCCCAGGCAGGGCTTGAGTGCAGATGAGCTCAGGAGATAGCTCAGGGAGGAGCAGGAGTGAGGAGCTAAAGTGGAGGAGTTAAGAAAGTGAAAGTGAAGGTAGTAAAGGAGGAAACAGCAGGAAAAGTGACAGAAGGCCTAGAGTTGGTCTGTGGCTGTGTGCCCAGACGGAGTCAGCAAGGTCAGCAGACAGTGGTGAAGATCTGCAGTGGGACTGTCTGGAGGTTGCTGGAAGGGCCACGGAGGCTGTGTGTATCCGGGGGTCTGGAGCAGTATACAAAGGGCAGTCAGCACCAGAGCAGGGGCTTTCGGATCCCAGCAAGGCTTGGAGTCGCTGTAAATTGCTAAATCCGTTAGTGAAGGGGACGTAGATCCCCCAACAAGCAAGTCCTGATTGACGGCAAAGGTCCAACCACAACGGGGAAACACCGCCACCGCCAAGGCACCAGTTTCCCAGGGCCGGCGCCTGCGGGCAAAGTGTGGAGCTCCTCCGGCACAGATTGCAGTCGGGGAGCGGGTAACCGGTGGGAATCCACCGCTACCAAACAGACATTTCAAAGGTGCAGGGAAGAGACCGTCACCGCTAACTGCAGGGAACCGCAGCACCGTGAACCGTCCGAGGGACCCGTCCAACCAGCCGTTTGTTTACCGAGAACTGTGTCGTGTTTACTGGCTGAGTGAGTACCTCAGTGCCGCAAGGCACAGCGCTGCCCCTGCGCCCCTGCACCCCACTGGGCCCCGGGATCACCAACCCCTACCCACGGAGGGGGCAACACAACACCTGGCTGCTCCGCATCACCATCCCCGGGACCCCCACACTGAGCAGCGGTGGTGCAATCACCACAACCGTGGGTGGCGTCACGAACTATAACAATCCCCACACCCAACCACAAAACCCCCCTTTCACTCACGGGCGAGGAGTGTCGCTCGAGAAACCCCGAGATCCGGCCCACAGCTCGAGCCACCAGGAGCAGCTGCCGGACCCGAGCAGAAGGGGTGAGCGCGGTGTGCTGACACCCTCCTCCCCGCCCGCGACAACTTGGCGTCACGAACAGGATCCTACCGCTCTGCCGTCAGGTAGAGGTGCGCCTTGTTACCGCCGGAGGCATCCGGCAGAAAAATTTCAGAAGCCGCCATCTTTGGCGCGAAAAGTTCCCGCTCGAGCGTCTTCTCGAGCAGTAGAAGCGCGAAGGCCAAAACTCCGCCCCGAGAGAGGAGGAGCCGGAAAGAGCTAAGGGGGACGGAAACAAGATGTCTGCGCCCAACGGAGCCGCTGGAGGAGCGGTGGTCGCAGCCGCAGCGGCACCCGCGGATGGGAATGGGCCTGCCCAGGTCCCGGTCGTACCGGCGGGAGGTGCCGCGGCCCCCGCGCTTGCTCAGGTCATGCCGTTTTCCTTGCCCTATGCGCCCGGAGCTGCCTGGCTACCGCGGTATGACGGGAAACCGGATGCCCTACAGGCCTTCCGGAAAAAGCTTAACCCGTTGCTAGAGCTGTACCCCCTGACTGATAAGCAACGTCCAGCGATAGTGCTAGGCCAGTTAACCGGTGCGGCGGAGCAGGAAGCGGAGACCTGGGCCGAGGGGGACCGGCTCTCTGTAGCCACCATCTTCGAGAAGCTACAGACTGCCTTCGAGACCCGGACTGAAGCTGAGCTGAGGATGCAGTTTTACCAGTGCCGGCAACGAGCTGGAGATAGCGTTCGGGACTATGCTCTACGTCTGCAGACCGCCCTCCGCACGCTGAAGCGGGTGAGCTCTATTAATGAGGCGGATAGCAACAAGATGTTAGTGGAGCAATTTGCGCAGGGGATGAGGTCCCCTGAGGATCGTAAACAACTCCGGCTGTGGGCCCTGGAACACCCTGATGTGGACTTTGCTGTGTTAAAAGAGCGGGCTATCAAGGCACTACAGCCCCCAGCTGCTGAAGTCCTGGAACCCGTCCCGTGGCCCGTCGAGACAGCTCCCGTTGTGGCGGCCCCAGCCAAACCAACATCCTTAATACCTGCAGCCTCGAGCAGCACAGTGGAAGAACTGGCAGCCCAGGTCCGTCGCCTGGACGGAGACCTTGCCAAGATCCTTGCTGCGCTACCACCTCTGACCAGATCTCAGCCTCCAGCGCAGATACAGCTTGCTGACAGTCCCGAAGATGTTCTCTGGATGCAGCGGAGAAGCGCTAACAACCCGCGGAGCAGACCCCCAATCTGCTACAAGTGCCGTAAGCCGGGCCATTATTACCGACAGTGCCCGTTAAACGAGCAACCCCTGGGGCCCCGGGTTAATCCTCAGGAGTAGAACACCGTGGCCCCCCGGACTGGCGAGACCGATATGTCGGGGCCCGCCCTATCATCCCCATGGCTGTGGACGGCATACCAGTGATGGCTCTCTTGGACACTGGATCACAGGTAACTACCATACCGTACACGTTGTATCGGCAGTATTGGGCCACAGACGAGCTGGCGCCTCCAGACAATAGTATAAATTTGATTGCCGCTAATGGACTTCCATTGACCCAGGTGGGGTATAAACAAGTGGCTATGACAGTGGGGCAAGCTGAACTGCAACACCAGGGTATGATTGTGATCATGAATGAACCCAGTGATCATAACCCGAAAATAGTGCTGGGAACCAATGTGATGGAACACTGCATGGCTGATGTGTTGAACCTATTGCAACAGCTAGCCGCCACAGCGGCGGGGAGCCGGCAGAGGGCTGTGCAGCGTGAGATCCGCGCCCTGATGTACCGCCAGCATGTAAGCTCAACAGGAGGGGAGATTGGTGGAGTGAGAGTGATGGATGTTGCTCCATTGACTGTGCCCCCTAGGAGTGAGATGATGATCTGGTGTAGGGCAGCAGTAGGGCCTCAGGGGCGTGACTACCCTGCGATGATGGAGCCCATGCCCTCCGAACACTGGCCCACTGTAGTGGCCGCCCGTGGGGTGGTAGATGTGAAGATAGGGAGAGTTCCCGTGAGAGTGTTGAACTGTGGGGAGGAAGAAGTCAGGCTCCCCCGATATGCCACCATTGCCAAGCTGCTCACCCTGGACCCTCACACTATCCATGAAGCCAGTCCATCCACACTCCCACCTACCCCCAGCACTCCTCCACCCCAGGGGGACACAAAGGAGTGGCACCAACAGCTACATGTAGGCACTGATGATACCCCTACACATCACAGGGCCGGTGTACACAGGGTGGTGCAGGAGTACGAACAGGTTTTCAGTAAGCACCCCCTAGACTTTGGGCGGATCAAGGGGGTCCAACACCACATTCCCACAGGTGAACATCCCCCTATCAAAGAGAGGTATAGACCTATTCCCCCTGCACATTACCAGTGTGCCAAAGATATGTTGAGGAATATGAAGGAGGCAGGGGTTATTCGGGACAGCTGTAGTCCCTGGGCCGCTCCGTTGGTACTGATCAAGAAGAAGGATGGTACCATGCGGATGTGTGTGGACTACCGGAAGATCAACCAGATAACCCATAAAGATGCCTATCCCTTACCTCGTATTGAAGAGTCTTTGGCTGCACTGAGAACCGCAAACTACTTCTCGACCCTTGACCTCACCAGCGGATACTGGCAAGTGGCCGTGGCTCCCGAGGACCGGGAGAAGACCGCCTTCACCACCCCGATGGGGCTCTGCGAATTCAATAGCATGTCGTTTGGGCTGTGCAATGCCCCCGGGACCTTCCAACGGTTGATGGAGTGCTGTCTGGGACATTTAAACTTCGAGACCGTCCTGCTGTATTTGGATGATGTGATTGTTTATTCCCAGACGTATGAAGCCCATCTGGAGCACCTGGCCGAGGTGTTCGCGTCCCTTGCCAAGTACGGGATGAAGTTGAAGCCCTCAAAATGCCACCTGCTGAAACCCAGGGTTCAGTATCTAGGGCATGTGGTGAGTGCGGATGGTGTCACCCCCGACCCTGAGAAGATTACTGCCATTCAGAGCTGGCCGAGACCAACTACAGTGAGGGAAGTAAGGCAGTTTCTGGGTCTGGTGGGGTACTATCGGCGCTTTATAAAGGGGTACACGAAGATGGCTGCCCCCATGCAAGATCTCCTCGTGGGACAGACCAAAGGTGGTAGACCCATTGGAGCCCCACTGTCGTGGGAGGACAAACATGAGTAGTCCTTTTGCCAGTTGAAGGCGGCCTTGACCGGAGAAGAGGTCCTGGCGTACCCTGACTATGGGCGCCCGTTCATCCTCCACACGGACGCCAGTAATGTGGGGCTGGGAGCGGTCCTATCCCAGGTCCAGGATGGAAAGGAGAAGGTGATTGCCTACGCTAGCCGAAAACTCCGGCCGACCGAAAGGAACCCCGAGAATTATAGCTCCTTCAAGCTCGAGCTATTGGCGTTGGTATGGGCTATCACGGAGCGGTTCCGCCACTACTTGGCGGCAGCAACCTTCACCGCGTTTACGGACAACAATCCGCTGACTCACCTGAACACGGCCAAGTTGGGCGCGCTGGAGCAGCGGTGGGTAGCCCGGCTAGCCAACTATGATTTCACCATAAAGTACCGAGCTGGTCGTGTCAACATAAATGCTGATGCACTCTCCCGGATGCCCCATTTGTCAGAAGAGGGGTGCGAGGATGACGACCTCCAGGAGATCGAGTTGCCTGCGTTTCACCAGCCGCCTGCTGAGAGGGTACAAGTATGCCAGCAGAGGGTAGATCTGGACCCGCGGCCCAGTCAAGAGTGGCAGAACGCCCAGGACCAAGCGCCGGCTGTCCGCCTTGTCAAGACTCTGGTGGAACAAGGTGCTATGGGAATAGACCCTGCCGCTCCAGCCGAAGCCCAACGCTTGTGGAAAGAACGAAAACGGCTTTACCTACACCAAGGGAGGCTTTACCGTGAGCTGATCAACCCGAAGACCCATGAGAAAATATGCCAGTTGATCGTTCCTCAAGCTGATGTCGCTACTGTCCTGCGGGCATACCATGATGGTGCTGGCCACTTCGGGTGGAAGAAGCTGGAGATGCTGTTGAGGGAGCGGTTCTATTGGAGTGGGATGCGTGAATCGGTGGAAGCCTGGTGCCGAGAGTGCGGTCCTTGTACGCTGAGGAGAAAGGACGAGACTAGCCAGAGGGCACCGTTACATCCCATAGTCACCCATCAGCCGCTGGAGCTGGTCGCCCTGGACCATGTCAAGCTCACCCCTAGCCGAAGTGGGTATACCTACGCATTGACCATGGTGGACCACTACTCAAGATTCATGGTGGTGGTCCCCGTTAAGGACCTAACTGGTCGAACCGCTGCTCGAGCGTTCCAGGCTTATTTCTGCCGACCCCATGGGTACCCCGAGAAGGTATTGACTGACCAAGGCCCGGCTTTCGAAGCAGAGGTGTTTCATGAATTCTGCCAGTTGTACGGCTGCAAGAAGATCCGGATCACTCCGTACCACGCCCAAACCAACGGCATGTGCGAGAAAATGAATCACTTGGTCCTGGGGCTCCTCAAGACGCTACCGCTGGAGGAACGGAACATGTGGCCGGAAAAGCTACCTGACTTGGTCGACATGTACAATAATATCCCGTCCAGCTCGACGAAGTGCACCCCAGCATATCTGATGAGGGCTCGGCCTGGCCGCCTGCCGGTGGATCTGGAGATGGGGTTGGAAGCCCCAGAAGCACTCCCTTCAACGGCAGAGTGGGAAAGTCGGAGGAGGGCACAGTACCGGCAAATCCAGGAGTATGTGGAGAAGAACCTCAGTCGAAGCCGAGAGCAGCAGGAGCACCGGTTCAACCAGAAGGTGCCCGCAGGTCCTTTCCAGCCAGGGGATGTGGTGCTGAAACGGAAGAGGAAAACCCACAAGCTGGATGATCAGTGGGAGCAAGTCCCTTATGTCATACAACCCACAGAATGGGGAGACGGGAAGACTTACCAGATCGGTCGTGACCAAGGGGACACCCTAGCCACAGTTTCCCGGGACCATCTAAAAAAATGCCCCCCAGCGCTGAAGGCAGAGGCTGAAGTACCGGTTCCTCCACCAGTGGAGAAGGCAGCAGAGGTAATCCACACTGTAATGGGTGACTTCCCAGCAGACTGGCCTTCACAGGATGGCGCGGTGATTCTTCCAGTGATACTGTTCCCACAACCCGTGGATGAAGAAGTAGTGGAAGCGGTCAACCGTGAGCCAGAACCAGTGCCGGTGCCCAGGGATGAACCTGTACCCAGCCCCCCTGCACCTCCGCCTGCTCCAGACTATAGCAGGGAGGAGGAACCGATTGTTCCCTCTACCCCACTGTCTAGCACCACTGACACCGGGCCCCGAAGGTCCACCCGTTCCAACCTAGGTAGACCCCCACTTAGGTACAGGGAGACCGTTCTATGAATGAAAGGGGTTCGCAAATGTAAGAGTGTTGCAGTTTGTTTGAAAAAGTTTTGAAAAAGTTGTTGAAAGAATGATAAGTGAAATGATACCGAGTACTTCACCAGATTTGCTTTGTGATTTGCAACCGGCTGGAGCCGACACCGTTGTCCCCGTGGGGACCGTTTAAGTCTTGCATGGGAACTATCCATGGACAAGCCCGTGAACTTGCAGGGCACCACAAACGTTAAGTGGCTTGTAAATATGTTGGGTACCGTTACCGTTTCCGCAATGCCGCCTCCGGAGAGGCAGGTTGGAGGGAGGGCCCTCAGCAGAGCAGGCTGGGGCCCAGCCACCAAAGGAACCGGTGGCCACCCTCTGGAGGGGAAGGACAGATCCCGCTCGGGTAACTTGTGCTGGACTGTGGGTCAAGGGGTGCTGCCTGGGTTTTAGGGGCAGCATCAGGGCCAGGTTGCTTGGGTGGGAGAGAGCGGAAACCGTGACCGTACACCGTTGTAACGTTAAAAGTAAATGTGCCTCCCGTCTTGGGAAGAGTTGTGATTAAAAATGTATATTATTTACCGTTTATAATGTTATACCGTTTACCTTTTCAGAAAAACAAAAAGGAAAATAAAACCGGTGTTGGACGGGCAGCCCGAGGACGGTCTGCGTTTTGCTAAGGGGGAATGTGTCGCCCTGGGCAAGCCAGGGGACACAGATAACAACACACAAGCACCCCACATTCCCTGTAGGTACACCAGCTAACCCAAAAATCCTTGTTGCCTTCCTCCAGGAGTCTGATGATGCACACCAGGGGGTGGGCCAGGCGGTTGGCTCCGCCCACCGAGGAGCTCACAACACTGGAGGCAGGAAGAAGCCAGGCAGATTAGCCCAGGCAGGGCTTGAGTGCAGATGAGCTCAGGAGATAGCTCAGGGAGGAGCAGGAGTGAGGAGCTAAAGTGGAGGAGTTAAGAAAGTGAAAGTGAAGGTAGTAAAGGAGGAAACAGCAGGAAAAGTGACAGAAGGCCTAGAGTTGGTCTGTGGCTGTGTGCCCAGACGGAGTCAGCAAGGTCAGCAGACAGTGGTGAAGATCTGCAGTGGGACTGTCTGGAGGTTGCTGGAAGGGCCACGGAGGCTGTGTGTATCCGGGGGTCTGGAGCAGTATACAAAGGGCAGTCAGCACCAGAGCAGGGGCTTTCGGATCCCAGCAAGGCTTGGAGTCGCTGTAAATTTCTAAATCCGTTAGTGAAGGGGACGTAGATCCCCCAACAAGCAAGTCCTGATTGACGGCAAAGGTCCAACCACAACGGGGAAACACCGCCACCGCCAAGGCACCAGTTTCCCAGGGCCGGCGCCTGCGGGCAAAGTGTGGAGCTCCTCCGGCACAGATTGCAGTCGGGGAGCGGGTAACCGGTGGGAATCCACCGCTACCAAACAGACATTTCAAAGGTGCAGGGAAGAGACCGTCACCGCTAACTGCAGGGAACCGCAGCACCGTGAACCGTCCGAGGGACCCGTCCAACCAGCCGTTTGTTTACCGAGAACTGTGTCGTGTTTACTGGCTGAGTGAGTACCTCAGTGCCGCAAGGCACAGCGCTGCCCCTGCGCCCCTGCACCCCACTGGGCCCCGGGATCACCAACCCCTACCCTCGGAGGGGGCAACACAACACCTGGCTGCTCCGCATCACCATCCCCGGGACCCCCACACTGAGCAGCGGTGGTGCAATCACCACAACCGTGGGTGGCGTCACGAACTATAACAATCCCCACACCCAACCACAAAACCCCCCTTTCACTCACGGGCGAGGAGTGTCGCTCGAGAAACCCCGGGATCCGGCCCACAGCTCGAGCCACCAGGAGCAGCTGCCGGACCCGAGCAGAAGGGGTGAGCGCGGTGTGCTGACACCCTCCTCCCCGCCCGCGACAGGAGCATAATAGAAGACTGCGCACCTCCTTGTTGGCTCCAGCCCCTTTTATAACCTGGGTCCGCCCCAAACCAGGGTGAACCACAATGCACCTCCTGGAGACAAAAGTAGAGTGACACGTCATGAGTGGCATAACTAGCGTCCTATTTGGAACCGCAACTTCAATGATGACCTCATGGCTGCCATGACCCAAACACCTCACCAGTCATCGTCTGACCATCAATAATGCGGTGACAAGTCATAGGTGTGGGCCTCTGCAAGCCATTTGGGAGGACACCTGATGCCCTGTGGTCTATATGGGACCCCCACATCAGGGCCAGGGCCAAAGAGTTCATTACCGGACCTAGTCTCTGATGCAGTAAGTGCCTGAGCATGCTCAGTAGCATGAAATACAGTCTCTGAAAAAAGACTATCAGCTTTAGCATGGTGTCTAGGCACAAAACAGGACTTAGACCCGGCACGGAATGCAAGCACCTGTGCAAAGAGGCTTTTCACACTTAGTGTGGGAGCATGCGCTGTATCCCGAAAAGAAGACTTAGCGTCAGGAATAACACATTCAGGCTGAGCATACTCACTAGGCGAAACACTGTAATTATGCTGCAGCTGGGGTACATCGGCACACGCATGCGCACTAGCTGCCTCTCCACACTTAGACGTGGAGGGGAAATTGCTCTTGGAGATGCTGTCTATGAACAGAAGGAAAAGCTAAAGGAAGCCTGACTTTCTATCCCTCCGAATTATGAAATGCAGCAATGAATTCCATGAGTTTGCTATAACATTAGCGTAGCAAAATGTGCATGAGGGTGTCATGTTGAGGTGCTAGAAATAGCTTGTCACCAGTGGGGCACTAATGGAATACAACAGCCAGTTCTATGATGCCACTAAATGGCAGTATTTTGTGCTATCATTATAGCTTATTAAAAACAGAGCAGGAGGGTGTCATGCAGAGGTGCTGCACATAGATTTGCAGTAGTGTGAATAGACAAAAGTACAATAGCCACGTTTAGGATGCCACTAGGTACACTGAGTGTTTGCTAGTATAATGGCTTAGTTTAAAAAAGTTTGAGTGTGCAATGCAGGCAGACGTGCTGCAAATATGTTTACAATAGTGTGAATAGACAAAAGTCCAATAGCCACGTTTAGGATGCCACTAGGTACACTGAGTGTTTGCTAGTATAATGGCTTAGTTTGAAAAAGTTGGAGTGTGCAATGCAGGCAGACGTGCTCTGCAAATGTCTTTGCACTAGTGGGACTATAGCAAAGTCCAATAGCCACGTTTAGGATGCCACTAGGTACACTGAGTGTTTGCTAGTATAATGGCTTAGTTTAAAAAAGTTTGAGTGTGCAATGCAGGCAGACGTGCTCTGCAAATGTCTTTGCACTAGTGGGATTATAGCAAAGTCCAATAGCCACGTTTAGGATGCCACTAGGTACACTGAGTGTTTGCTAGTAAAATGGCTTAGTTTAAAAAAGTTGGAGTGTGCAATGCAGGCAGACGTGCTCTGCAAATGTCTTTGCACTAGTGGGACTATAGCAAAGTCCAATAGCCACGTTTAGGATGCCACTAGGTACACTGACTGTTTGCTAGTATAATGGCTTAGTTTAAAAAAGTTGGAGTGTGCAACGCAGGCAGACGTGCTCTGCAAATGTCTTTGCACTAGTGGGACTATAGCAAAGTCCAATAGCCACGATTAGGATGCCACTAGGTACACTGACTGTTTGCTAGTATAATGGCTTAGTTAAAAAGAGTTGGAGTCTGCAATGCAGGCAGACGTGCTCTGCAAATGTCTTTGCACTAGTGGGACTATAGCAAAGTCCAATAGCCACGTTTAGGATGCCACTAGGTACACTGAGTGTTTGCTAGTATAATGGCTTAGTTATAATGAGTTGGAGTGTGCAGAGGACAGGAGGGTACAGTGGCAGGATTGTGGGGCTCTGGGTAGAGGAATGGAAGCCTGCCTTTCTATTCCCTCCTAATGGTGAAATGCAGGGAGGAAATCCCTGACCTTGGCTACACAGACGCTGTTGCTGTTTGCAGGACCTGTCACCTATGGCTCTCTGACCCTGCCGGTTTGAGCCCTTAAAAGGACTGCTAGAATGTGCTCTCCCTAAGCTGTCTAACGCTGTGTATGCAGCGCATACAGCTGTATCGGCGATAGGACTCAGGAGGACGGAGCTGCGACAGTGATGTCTGACACCAAAGACGCAGAAGGCAGATAATGGCGTCCTGGAGGAAAATGTCCGTTTTTATAATGCAGGGACATGTGACATGGACATCCTATCACACATGCCGTTGCTTCTCTGGCTAAAAGTCCACTTAGCTGTGTGTGTGTCTGGGATTGGCTGACATGCTGGCCCGCCCCACTACACGCGTGCGCTTAGGGAAGGAAGACAAGAAAAAAAAAAAAAAAATGGCGATCGCCATTATAGAAACAGCAGTGATCTGAAGGCGCTGCTCACGCACACTATACACTGAAATGTCATAATAGTGTGATTCACAGAGTGACTTACACTATTACAGCAGAAACCAAGCTAGGATTTAGCTGGTTTTTTGCTGCTAGAACCGTTCTCGAACGTTTCTAGAACTATCGAGCTTTTGCAAAAAAGCTCGAGTTCTAGTTCGATCTAGAACATGCCCCAAAATCACTCGAGCCTAGAACTGGAGAACCACGAACCACGAACCGCGCTCAACTCTACCCTTTACCCTCACTTGGGTCACAGTGGGAGTGCTCTTGGGAACACGTGAGCCAGTTCTCACTCAGGGCAAGCCACTACCCTTTGCACCTGTTGTGGTGCTACATATCCATCTTCCTCTGTGTTGCTGTGCTGGCTATGCATGTCAACGGTCCAGGTCAGATCAGTATACTCATCATCGACCACCTTGTCTTCCATCTCATCCTCCTTCCCACTTGAGATTGTAGGTCGACTTGATGACAACTGTGTCTCATCATCATCAGTCTCCACCTCTGGAGAAAGTAAATCAGGTTCCTCACAGTGGCTTTCTTCTGGACGTGGGTCCTCAAATAGTTGTGCATCAATGAATGCCACCTCCTCTCATCCCTCTTCAATGCTGCACAGTGAGAGGCCAGAGCCAACCAAAGAATACGTACAAAACAGATCCTCAGAGTTGCCAAGCTTGGTGTCATATGTGTCCTGTGACTGATAATGGAGGTAGGAAGGAGGACCAGGTTGAGGATTGAATGAGCCAGCCTCCTGTATATCCACAGTAGACTGTGTAGTCATGGAAGATTGGTTGCTGCTTGACAAATGCAAAGAGGCCTTGTCTTCCATCCAATATAGAATCTGATCTTGCTCTTCTGGCCTTCACACATGTTTATGTTCCAGACCAGGAAATTTGACAAGATGCATCAAGCTTCTTGTCAAGCTGATCTGAAACAAACTCAGTGCCTTGTAGCCCACCACTGACAACACTACACCCCCACGTCCACGTCCCTGTCCCTTTACTACTGGATTTTTCGTCATTTTGGGTTTTGGTGACCTATTTGCAGATGTTGATGGCCAAAGCCAAGCAAACTTTGACCCCAAAAATATTGTGGACAGAGTACAAGTGAGTACTTTGTACTAGGCAGAACAAAATGGTAGAGTCCTGCTTTGTTTTTGCAAAGGCCACTAGCAACGTATTAATGTGGTTGATGTGGATGGACAGCACAAATCAGGCTGTGAACCCCAAAATATTGTGGAAACAGGTCAAGTGTGTTTAGTGTATCAGGCAGCAGTAAATACTACAGTACTGCTTTGTAACTATTTGCAAAGTCCACTAGCAATGTATTAATGTGGCTGATGTGGATGCCACAAGCCAGGCTGTAAACCCATAAATATTGTGGAAACAGGTCCCTACCTAATCTTCAATCTCTCCCTCCCTGCTGTGACCTTGTTCAAAGGTTGCAGCTCTTAAAAGAGCTATTGTATTCTGTACGGTACTATGAAGGTAGTGACATGCTGCTTTAAATTCTGTCCCTGCTCCAAAATATGTCCCTCTGTACGCTTCACTGATATATATACTGCAGGTAGCCCTGAAAAGGGCTTTTTGTGTTATTAATACGCCTTCACGCTCCCTAGTAGCTTCTCGCTTTATTCCTATGGCTCCAGATGCAATATGCACAAAATGGCGGCAGAAGGGCTTTTATAGACTCTATTATGCTGCGCAGCCAACCTATCAGAGTAATCCCACAACCAAGATGGCTGCGACATTACTGTGATTGGTTAAGAAGTCCAGCATGTTCGGTGGCTGCAAATCAGGCGCCAAAATGGCTGGGCGGAACATCAAATACAGTGAGGCTAATACACAAATACTTGCAATATAATGACTACCCCGAATACCGAATTATTCATGCGAGTAGAGAATAGTAACAATTACACTTGCTCATCAATATTGTTAACCTCAGTGGTTCAGCATCCTGTATTTCCCATCATGTGCCCATGAGATTTGTCAACTCCTTTTGGAGTCTGGGAGGTTTCATTTTTGTTTTACCATGAGCCTCTAGGACAGTGATGGCGAACCTATGGCCCACGTGCCAAACAGGGCACGCAGAGCCCTCGCTGTCGGCACGCACGCTGTTGCCTCATCCAGCCACTTTGAACTACTGGAGCAATCACGCTAATAGTTCAAAGTTACTCGTATGTTGAAGCGGAGGAGACATTTCTCCTTGCTCTGACACTCCTCTCCTAGGCAGCGCAAACCTGTTGCCTAGAAGACACCGGGAACTTCAGTAAGCTGCGCCGGCATAATGATGTCTTTTGGCTGCACGGGAAGTGAGGGTCCAGCGGCACGCAGCGATAGAGCGGGTGTTGGAAGGTGAGTGTGTTTTGTTTTTTTTTTTTTAAAAAAACTGTGTGTCGCTGTGCCAGAATTGAGGGAACATGCCAGGATGGGGGGGACCATGCCAGTATGGAGGGAACATGCCAGGATGGGGGGATCATGCCAGGATGGGAGGGACCATGCCAGGATGGGGGGGGGACATGCCGGGATGGGGTACATTTTCCAAGATGGGGTACATTTACCAGGATGGGGGAACATGCTATGATAGGGAGACATACCAGGATGGGGGGGGGGGGAACATGCCAGGATGTGGGGGAACATGCCAGGATGGGGGGAAGATGCAGGATGGTGAGGGAACATGCCAGGATGGAGGGGACCATGCCAGGATGAAAGGGGGAACATGCCAGGATGGGGAGACATACCAAGATGGGGTACATTTACCAGGATGCTGTACTTTTACCAAGATGGTGGAGCATGCCATGATGGGGAGACATGCCAGGATGAGGGGGAATGTGCCAGGATGTGGGGGAACATGCCAGGAGGGAGAGAACATGCCAAGATTGAGGGAACATGATGGATAGAGGGAACATGACAGGATGGGGGGACCATGCCAGGATGGGGGGGAGGGGACCATGCTAGGATGGGGGGACCATGCCAGGATGGGGGGACCATGCCAGGATGGGGTACATTTATCAGGATGGGGGGACTATGTCAGGTTGGGGGGACCATGCCAGGATGGGGGAACGTGCCAGGATGAGGTACATTTACCAGGATAGGGTACATTTACCAGGATGGGGAGACATGCCAGGATGGGGTACATTTACCAAGATAGGATACATTTACCAAGATGGGGGTACATTCCAAGATAGGGAGACATGCCAGGATGTGGTAAATTTATCAGGATGGGGGAACATGCCAAGATGGGATACATTTACCAGGATGGGGGAACATACCAGGATGGGGGTATGTGACGCCCCTGGACTATCAGGTTGTCACAGGGTATTGTACAATCTGCCCTCCTGTGCAATATCCACCTCCTTCTTGGTTATGGGTCCCCAACTACATGGTGTTGCCTACAACAGCTAATTAAAATCCTAGGTACACTCTGCAACACACCCACCAGACACACCAGTGGACGGCCTGGGTGGAATAGGGTCGCCCACTTGGGGGTTGTTTAGGGGAGGTCAGGAGTAGAGTTGAGCGCGGTTCGAGGTTCTCCAGTTCGCGGTTCGAGTGATTTTGGAGGCTGTTCTAGATCGAACTAGAACTCGAGCTTTTTGCTAAAGCTCGATAGTTCTAGATACGTTCGAGAACGGTTCTAGCAGCAAAAAGACAAGCTAATTACTAGCTGGCTTTCCGCTGTAATAGTGTAAGTCACTCTGTGACTCACACTATTATGACATTTCAGTGTATAGTGTGCGGGAACAGCGCATTCTGATCACTGCTGTTTGGATAATGGCGATCGCCAGTTTTTTTTTTTTTTCCTTGTCTTCCTTCCCTAAGCGCGCGCGTGTAGTGGGGCGGGCCAGCATGTCAGCCAATCCCAGACACACACACACAGCTAAGTGGACTTTTAGCCAGAGAAGCAATGGCATGTGTGATAGGATGTCCATGTCACATGTCCCTGCATTATAAAAACGAGTATCTGCCCGTCCGGACGCCATTATCTCTTCTGCGTCTGGGTGTCAGTCACCGCTGGCGTAGCTCCTGTCTCCGATACTGCTGTGTACGCTCTATACACAGCGCTATACAGAATAGGGATAGAAGTTTCTTTCAGCCCTTCTAAGGGCTAATACCGGCAGGGTCAGAGCCGTAGGTGACAGTCAGGGCAGTGAAAACAGATTTTAACAGCTACACAAGATGACAGCGTCTGTGTAGCTAAGGTCAGGGATTTCCTCGCTGCATTTCCCCATTAGGAGGGATAGAAAGGGAGGCTTCCTTTCCTCTACCCAGACCCACAACCCTGGCACTGTACCTGTGGCGCCCCTGACCTGGTCAGGCACCACTGAGTACTGCACCCATGCTGGGGACAGTACAATACAGGTAATCCAGATGGCTGACTGGGGTGTGGAACACAGGCGCATAGTGACCAGGTCTCACACATGTACCCATGAGAGGACCCCTGGGGATCCCAGGAGGGGGCAAGCCTTCACCTTCACTGGAATAGTGGAGGGGGTAGAGCCTCCATCTCCTCTCAAGGGGTGTGGAGGAGAGTCTGGTTGCTAGGTGGCGTAGGCAAGAACAGGAGAGGAGGGGCAGTGAGTCAGTTAGGGCAGAACTCCATAGGGCTCAGTGAGGAGCAGACCTGTGGGGCTGTTGCTGTCTAACAGCGCCCGCGCAGTGGCTATTGACGGGGGAGAACGGTCAACTAGGAGTGCTGCCTGAAAGCCAGCTTCAGCTAGAGAGTGCAACGGAGTGGGAAGTAAGGAGACTGCTAGAGAGCACCAGGCCCAACCGGGCGGCAGATCCCGAAGCGAGGATAGATTCACCTTTCCCTGCTAAACCTGCCGGTGTGGGGCTCTTAAAGCCCACACCACAACACTACAAAAGCCGCAGCCACGTAACCACAAGATTGGGCCCATAGGTCATAGGAGGCAAGAGGCTGGAGTGGCCTGGTCCGGGGAACAAGCACACGGCAAACAACAAGGGGAGAGAGGCTGCAGCATCTTCCCTGGGTGACCCCCATAGGGACTAAAAGTCGGGGTCACCCCAAACCACCAAGGGCTAAGGAAGGCGAGTCAGTAGTCACCCTCATAAAGTCAGCCTGAAGGATACCTGGTTCCCACCTGGTTCATCTCAGCTACGCCCGGGCTACTCACCCTGCCATCAAATGTGAGTAAAGCCCTTGAAAGACATTCCTGCTTGTGTGGTTATTCTGCGACTTGTGGTACCACAAACCTACACCGGGCCCTGGGGCTTGCCTCACTCTCAGGAGGCTACTACATCCGACTGCACCCACCATCAGCCCCAGGCGTCCCCTAACCTGCAGTGGCGGTCCCCACTGACCGCAATACTGAGAGTGGCGTCACGATCAAACAAGAAGATTTCCTACCAGTGACGGAGATCCAGCTGAGTGGAGTCCCTGAAGGTATGCACCGATACAACACCCGTGGGGCTTCACATCTGGCGTCACGAACAGGATAAGGACTAGACCTGTTCAGACAGGTGACCATGTGCCTGGGCGGTCCGCTTGAAAAATTGGAAGCGCCGCCATATTGCCACCATGAAAAGCGCGCTGAAAAACAACAGCAGCCCGCGCTGGAAGAAGTTACCGCCCACGAAGAGGTGTGGCTACCCAGAGATCCCCTGCAGAGTTCTGACCTTGCCGGCTGTGAGAGCGGAAGCGTCGAGAAACGGCGAGAGAGAAGGGAAGCCACAAACCTGCTGCTGCAGGGAGCAGAAATGGAGTCCAGACGCGGATACCCAGAACCAGGCACTGCTGCCTGGTGGTGCCGAGAGCTTGCCATCTTCTGCGACCGGCTGGAGGCCGGGATTGTGCGACAGCTTAGGGAAGAACGCACGGAGCTCCTGGAAATGGCTGCGGCGGTGCGGACCTATGAGGAGGGAGCCGCGCGGAGCCTGCCGGATCGAGCGGCGACGACGATTCAGACCCCGATGGGTGAGTCCGGTGTTGCCCCGGCTAGAACAAGAGCCCCGACCCTAGCTGCTACGACCGCGGTCCCAGAGGAGGCGCCCGGTGCGGCGATGCTGAGTGAGGCCGCAGCCACGCTAGGTGCGGCCCGCCAAGCCCAGGCCGCTGCAGCGATGCCCTGCCTGTCACGCAGGGCCCCGACCACCACGGCAGTGCTCATCCGTGCTGCAGGTGTGACGCTGACCCAGGCTGCCACCCTGCTGAACCCGGTCCGCCAAGACCCCAACGCAGCAGCGACGCTCGTCCGCGCCGCAAGTGATATGCTGAACCAGGCCGCAGCCCCGCCGGGTGCGGCCCGCCAAGCTCCGATCACTGCAGCGACGCCCGACTCAGCCTGCACGGACCCCATCGAGGCTGCGACGCCAAGTGAGACCGCGGCTGCAGTGTCCAGTCCGGCCCGCCAGGAACCGGCCGCGACAGAAACGCCAATCCAGGCCGCCGCCATACAGGGCGCGGCCCGCCAAGACCAGGCCGCCGCCATGCCAGGCGCGGCCCGCCAAGACCAGGCCGCCGCCATACAGGGCGCGGCCCGCCAAGAAGAGACGACTACCTCATCATTTTCCCCGGCCTGCAAGGCCAGAGCAGACACCGCTCCCCAGTCCACAGAGGTCCCTGCTAGGAAGACCCTGATAGGAGAGGACCCCGAATACTGGAAGCTGAAGGCTGACCTAGAGGCCCAGTTCCCACAAGAGATGGTGGATCGGTACCTGCTCCCTCCGTATACCCCCAAGGAGATTCAGACAACCCCTGCAGCCGCGCCAGAGAGTCCACCGCCCAGACCAGCTGAAGAAAGCCCATCCCCAGCACTGCCACCAAAGGAGTGCAGCGAAGAACTAAGGGGGAGAGGAGACCATGAAGCAGAAGGGCTGACTCCGACGCCAACCGCAGCAGACCCCTACCCAGAGCCGGAGATGCTGCCCTATTCCCGCTGGGAGGAGGAAGATTTGACACCGTCAGCAGATGAAGATCAACCTAAAGACCTCACCTGGAAGCCTGCAAGCATGAACCCAGCCCGCAAGACACGGCGCAGCAGAACGCAGGTTGCTCCAACACCGCAGTCTCCAGAGCAGAGGGAAGTCACGGTCAGAGACCTGGAGGAGAAAAGGTGCCTAAGAAGGTCCAAAGCCCAGGCTAGAGGACCCCTTTACAGAGGAATAGTAGAAGACTTCAACCTGAAAAGCGGATACGGCTTCATTGTAGTAAAAGGAATAAAAGAGGGCATATTTGTAAATCGGAGAGATGTTCAAGCCCACCTGCCCAGAGGACATTCAGGCAGAAATTTGAAAATTGGGGACTTAGTACAGTTCACCTTACATCAAGGAGAAAGGGGCTACTATGCCTTAGACGTAGCACCATGTCCAAGACAAGAAAGACAAGAAAGACAAGAAAGACAAGAAAGACAAGAAAGACAAGAAAGAAAAGACAGAGATAAAGAACCAGATGTAGAAACAGACGAAGACCAAGAAAGGAAAGATAAAGATCCTACAGATGAAACAACCACAGACAAAGATCCTACAGATGAAACAACCACGGACGACGACGGAGAGCAAGAAAGTCACAGGTGCCGGTGCCCTACATGCCCACGCCCTGGTGAAATAGAGTAAAGTAAAGTGAAGAAAGAAGTACAGAAGTTAAAGTTTTGAAAAGTTTTGTTTTGCAACGTTTAAGCATGTGCCCACAAAAACTATTGTGAGAAAACCATAAACCTTAAGGCTATGAACTGGCTATAGCCACAAACTCTCGCAGTGTAAATAGTTACACCAGTGGCACCACCACCAGGGCCAGCCTGTTTAGGGGCTTGGCTCGTCTGCAACCAGGGGGGCCCGTCCGTAGAAAAGGGCCTTGGCTCACCTGCGATCAGAGAGCACGCCTGTTTATGGGGCCTTGGCTCACCACCACAAAGAGGGTACCTGGCCAGCACCAACTGTGGAGGCCGCCTCTGCATCCTGCCAGAAGAGGCTGACGGCGCGGATCCACCAGGCCAGGTATACCCTGAAACCACCAGCCCACGAAAGCCGCCTCTACATCCTGCCAGAAGTGGCTGAAGTCGCGGCCAACGGGAGAGGAAGATTGGAGGAAAGGTCTGGGGAAACGGATGGCCCAGACCTGGTCACCAACAGGACCGGTGACCTGCCTCCTGAGAGGGTTTTGGGTGGGTTAACGGACTTGTGGGTGGAGGGTGGTGATGTCTGATACCTGGTGCTTTTAAATGTTTTACATGTTTTAATGTTTTATGCATTTTAAAATGTTGTCTTGCAGCCCGAGGACGTGCTGGTGATAACTAAGGGGGAATGTGGCGCCCCTGACCTGGTCAGGCACCACTGAGTACTGCACCCATGCTGGGGACAGTACAATACAGGTAATCCAGATGGCTGACTGGGGTGTGGAACACAGGCGCATAGTGACCAGGTCTCACACATGTACCCATGAGAGGACCCCTGGGGATCCCAGGAGGGGGCAAGCCTTCACCTTCACTGGAATAGTGGAGGGGGTAGAGCCTCCATCTCCTCTCAAGGGGTGTGGAGGAAAGTCTGGTTGCTAGGTGGCGTAGGCAAGAACAGGAGAGGAGGGGCAGTGAGTCAGTTAGGGCAGAACTCCATAGGGCTCAGTGAGGAGCAGACCTGTGGGGCTGTTGCTGTCTAACAGCGCCCGCGCAGTGGCTATTGACGGGGGAGAACGGTCAACTAGGAGTGCTGCCTGAAAGCCAGCTTCAGCTAGAGAGTGCAACGGAGTGGGAAGTAAGGAGACTGCTAGAGAGCACCAGGCCCAACCGGGCGGCAGATCCCGAAGCGAGGATAGATTCACCTTTCCCTGCTAAACCTGCCGGTGTGGGGCTCTTAAAGCCCACACCACAACACTACAAAAGCCGCAGCCACGTAACCACAAGATTGGGCCCATAGGTCATAGGAGGCAAGAGGCTGGAGTGGCCTGGTCCGGGGAACAAGCACACGGCAAACAACAAGGGGAGAGAGGCTGCAGCATCTTCCCTGGGTGACCCCCATAGGGACTAAAAGTCGGGGTCACCCCAAACCACCAAGGGCTAAGGAAGGCGAGTCAGTAGTCACCCTCATAAAGTCAGCCTGAAGGATACCTGGTTCCCACCTGGTTCATCTCAGCTACGCCCGGGCTACTCACCCTGCCATCAAATGTGAGTAAAGCCCTTGAAAGACATTCCTGCTTGTGTGGTTATTCTGCGACTTGTGGTACCACAAACCTACACCGGGCCCTGGGGCTTGCCTCACTCTCAGGAGGCTACTACATCCGACTGCACCCACCATCAGCCCCAGGCGTCCCCTAACCTGCAGTGGCGGTCCCCACTGACCGCAATACTGAGAGTGGCGTCACGATCAAACAAGAAGATTTCCTACCAGTGACGGAGATCCAGCTGAGTGGAGTCCCTGAAGGTATGCACCGATACAACACCCGTGGGGCTTCACATACCCTCCTGCCCTTTGCACACTCAAACTCATTGTTACTAAGCCATTATACTAGCAAACACTGAGGAAACTTAGTGGCATCCTAAACGTGGCTGTTGGACTTCTGTATTGTCCCACTAGTGCAAAGATATTTGCAGCACGTCTGCCTGCATTGCACACTCAAACTCATTGTTTCTAAGCCATTATAATAGCAAACACTGAGGAAACTTAGTGGCATCCTAAACGTGGCTGTTGGACTTCTGTATTGTCCCACTAGTGCAAAGATATTTGCAGCACGTCTGCTTGCATTGCACACTCAAACCCATTGTTACTAAGCCATTATACTAGCAAACACTGCTGCCAGTTTAAGGGCCGTAGTTGCATTGTCAGGGATAATTATTGTTGTTTATTCTGCTGTTAATAAAGCTAGACCACTGCTGAAATCTACACCACCTCTCAATTTTTACTACCACATTTTAAGTGCACAATCTTGGTGCAATCAAAATGAGTGGCAAAATGACAGATGCTGCTGGAAAGGGGAAGAGGCGTGTTGGAAAAGGAAAAAAAGGGTTTGTCCGTGGGGAAGGTGGCAAAGCTCCATTACCATCTGCTGAAGATAGACCATCTTCCAACAAAAGTAAGATGTCTACTACTTACCGTGGACAATCCGATGTGCTCCCTTTTTTACGGACACGAACAACTGGAACAAAGTTAGATGATGGCTAGAGATGAGCGAACCACCCGTGGTTCGGCTCGAGTTCGGTTCGTCGAACGGAGGTCTCGTTCGAGTTCAGGTCGGCGAACGTTCGACGAACCGAACTCGAACCAATAGGATATAATGGGAGGCAATCACAAACACATAAAAACGCATTATAAATGTACACAAACAGTTAATAAACATTGCCATAACACTTACCGGTCCCCGCGATCCCTCCTGCACTCTGTCTCCTGCCGCTATTCCATCCGATGATCTCTGAATCCTCCCGGTGACCAGCACTGCCAGCAGTGATGCAGGACCTATCGTGACGTCAAAACAGCCATGTGACCAGTCACGTGGCTATTATCTCATTGGCTACAGACTGGTCACATGACTATGACGCGTCATGTAGGACCTGTCATTGCACTCTCCGGTACACGGTGCACATTTGTGTATCCGGGAATCACATGATCGGAGCCCTGTTGCTATGGTAACGCGTCTGTCAGCGTTACCGCTGTTACAGCTAACAGCCAGCAGCACTGATCTCTCACGGAGTGAAGGCTGCACGCTGCTTCCCGTGCAGCCTTCACGGAGTGAAGGCTGCATGGGAAGCAGCGTCTTCCCCCATGCAGCAGTGATGGAGCAGAGAGAGCTGCATTTGTTGAACGAGAAAGACAGAAGACCATGGATCGTGGAGGGCTGACAGGGGGTAATAAAGATGGAGTCTCTAATGTGTCTGTGTATTTATTTCTATTAAAGTATTTTTTCTCTGTGTGGTGTTTTTTTTTAACCCTTTATTGGAGATTCTTAATAGCCGGGTCAAACGTGCCTGACATTAAGAATCTCTGGCTTAATACTGGCTAGTAAAACAAAGCCCGTATTAACTCATGATTACCCAACAAGCCACCCGGCTCCAGGGCTGTTGGAAGAGTTGGATACAGCGCCAGTGAATGGCGCTTCTATGAGAACGCCATTTTCTGAGGCGGCTGCGGACTGCAATTCGCAGCAGAGGCGCCCAGAAACCTCGGGCTAAACTGTGCTGCGGATTCCAATCCCCAGCTGCCTAGTTGTACCCGGCTGGACACAAAAATGGGGCGAAGCCCACGTCATTTGTTTTTTAATTATTTCATGAAATAAGTGAAATAATTAAAAAAAAAACGGGCTTCCCTATATTTTTGGTTCCCAGCCGGGTACAAATAGGCAACTGGGGGTTGGAGGCAGCCCGTGGCTGCCTGCTGTACCTGGCTAGCATACAAAAATATGGCGAAGCCCACGTCATTTTTTTGGTGGGCAAAAAACTTCTGCATACAGTCCTGGATGGAGTATGCTGAGCCTTGTAGTTCTGCAGCTGCTGTCTGCTCTTCTCCATACAGACAGACAGCAGCTGCAGAACTACAAGGCTCAGCATACTCCATCCAGGACTGTATGCAGAAGTTTTTTGCCCCCTGAAAAAATTATGTGGGCTTCGCCATATTTTTGTATGCTAGCCAGGTACAGCAGGCAGGTACGGCTGCCCCCAACCCCCAGTTGCCTATTTGTACCCGGCTGGGAACCAAAAATAAAGGGAAGCCCTTTTTATATTATTTCACTTATTTCATGAAATAATTAAAAAACATACCTGTGATCACGTGAGCGGGGACCGGAAAAACCGTCCTGAATCATGATCTAGCTAGCCCTGAAACCCCGGAGATTTTCTGACGCTGGGGGGCGCTATTCACTTATTTCTGCCTGCTGTTTATAAACGGCAGACCAGAATAAGGCTACATTCACACAACCGATCCATTTTTGTGGTCTGCAAAAAACAGTCCATTTTTTTTCACGGGTGCATCCGTGTGGCATCCGTTTCCGTTCCGTAGACGGTCCGTATGTCATCTGTTTGTCATCCGTGTGCCTTCCGTTTTTTTTGTGTACTGCAAAAAAACTGAAGGAGGGTAAATGCATAAATTTACCCAGGATCCATAGCTTCATCCTACATGAGGCGGTCACAAGTTCACTCCAGTGACATTTTCTACTGCTTTTCACAGCGTAGAGCGCTCTGGTGATTTTATTTTGCTTCTACACTTCATATCAGTCTTTTCTGTCATTATAATGGCAGAAAGACACATAATGTCCCACTCTCCTGCATTTTGTAATTTTGCACCCTTTGGTGCCTTTCATGTGGCACTAAGGGGTGCTTAGCTTTGTATTTAGCCAAAAAAAATGGAAAAAAAAATGACGTAGGGTTCCCCCTATTTTTGTAGCCAGCTAGGGTAAAGCAGATGGCTGCAGCCTGCAGACCACAGCTGGCAGCCTCACCTTGGCTGGTAATCCAAAACTGAGGGCACCCCACGCTGTTATTTTAAATTAAATAAATAATTAAAAAAAAAAAACCACGTAGGGGTCCCCCCAAAATTGGATCACCAGCCAAGGTAAAGCAGACAGCTGGGGTCTGATATTCTCAGACTAGGGAGGTCGATGGTTATTGGACTTTCCCCAGCCTAAAAATAGCAGGCCGCAGCCGCCCCAGAAGTGGCGCATCCATTAGATGTGCCAATCCTGGTGCTTCGCCCCAGCTCATCCCGTGCCCTGGTGCGGTGGCAAACGGGGTAATATATGGGGTTAATACCAGATGTGTAATGTCACCTGGCACCAAGCCCTGGGGTTGGTGAGGTCAGGCGTCTATCAGATACCCGACATCACCAACCCAGTCAGTAATAAAAAAAAATAGACGACAAACACATTTTTATTTGAAAAAACACTCCCCAATACATTCCCTCTTTAACCAATTTATTAGAAAGAAAAACAAATCCAGATCTGCTGTAATCCAAGGCGTTCCCATGACGATCCACACTGTCCCAGTCAATGAAGAGCAGGATGTTCCCCATTGGCTGGGAGAGCAGTGCAGTGACCTGAGCTAACATCAATGGGTCAGCCCAGGTCACTGCAGGGGATGACAAGTGCTGCTGTCAGCGAGGTACATTACCTGCGCTGATCTCCTGCACACTGACTTCAATCATCTTCACAGCCAAGTATCGCGAGCGGCCCGTGACGTCACCGCTAGTCAGTCTCGGGTCGGAAGCGAGAGAAGGTGATGTGACAAGCGGCGGCCATGGAAGACAGTGACAGCGCTGAGGTCGGGACTTCATCACCGCAGGTAAGCCGAGCGGGACCATGTGTGCAGAGTGCCAGGTGGGCGGAGCCTAGCGGGGAAATGTGTGCAGAGTGCCAGGTGGGCGGAGCCTAGCAGTGCCATGTGTGCAGAGTGCCAGGTGGGCGGAGCCTAGCGGGGTAATGTGTGCAGAGTGCCAGGTGGGCGGAGCCTAGCGGGACCATGTGTGCAGAGTGGCAGGTGGGCGGAGCCTAACGGGGTAATGTGTGCAGAGTGTCAGGTGGGTGGAGCCTAGCGGGACAATGTGTTCAGAATGCCAGGTGGGCGGAGCCTAGCGGGACCATGTGTGCAGAGTTCCAAGTGGGCGGAGCCTAGAGGGGTAATGTTAGCAGAGTGACAGGTGGGCGGAGCCTAGCGGACCATGTGTGCAGAGTGCCAGGTGGGCGGAGCCTAGCGGGACCATGTGTGCAGAGTGACAGGTGGGCGGAGCCTAGCGGGACCATGTGTGCAGAGTGCCAGGTGGGCGGAGCCTAGCGGGACCATGTGTGCAGAGTGACAGTTGGGCGGAGCCTAGCAGGACCATGTGTGCAGAGTGACAGGTGGGCGGAGCCTAGCGGGGTAATGTGTGCAGAGTGCCAGGTGGGCGGAGCCTAGCGGGACCATGTGTGCAGAGTGACAGGTGGGCGGAGCCTAGCGGGGTAATGTGTGCAGAGTGTCAGGTGGGTGGAGCCTAGCGGGACGATGTGTGCAGAGTGCCAGGTGGGCGGAGCCTAGCGGGACCATGTGTGCAGAGTGCCAGGTGGGCGGAGCCTAGTGGGTTGTGTGCAGAGTGACAGGTGGGCGGAGCCTAGCGGGACCATGTGTGCAGAGTGCCAGGTGGGCAAAGCCTAGCGGGGTAATGTGTGCAGAGTTCCAGGTGGGTGGAGCCTAGCGGGGTAATGTGTGCAGAGTGACAGGTGGGCGGAGCATACCGGGACCATGTGTGCAGAGTGACAGGTGGGCGGAGCCTAGCGGGGTAATGTGTGCAGAGTGTCAGGTGGGTGGAGCCTAGCGGGACCATGTGTGCAGAGTGACAGGTGGGCGGAGCCTAGCGGGGTAATGTGTGCAGAGTGCCAGGTGTTCGGAGCCTAACGGGGTAATGTGTGCAGAGTGAGAGGTAGGCGGAGCATAGCGGGGCAATGTGTGCAGAGTGCCAGGTGGGCGGAGCATACCGGGACCATGTGTGCAGAGTGACAGGTGGGCGGAGCCTAGCGGGGTAATGTGTGCAGAGTGTCAGGTGGGTGGAGCCTAGCGGGGTAATGTGTGCAGAGTGACAGGTGGGCGGAGCCCAGCGGGGCAATGTGTGCAGAGTGACAGGTGGGCGGAGCATACCGGGACCATGTGTGCAGAGTGACAGGTGGGCGGAGCCTAGCGGGGTAATGTGTGCAGAGTATCAGGTGGGTGGAGCCTAGCGGGACCATGTGTGCAGAGTGACAGGAGGGCGGAGCCTAGCGGGGTAATGTGTGCAGAGTGCCAGGTGTTCGGAGCCTAGTGGGGTAATGTGTGCAGAGTGACAGGTAGGCGGAGCTAAGCGGGGCAATGTGTGCAGAGTGCCAGGTGGGCGGAGCATACCGGGACCATGTGTGCAGAGTGACAGGTGGGTGTAGCCAAGCGGGGTAATGTGTGCAGAGTGTCAGGTGGGTGGAGCCTAGCGGGACCATGAGTGCAGAGTGACAGGTGGGCGGAGCCTAGCGGGGTAATGTGTGCAGAGTGCCAGGTGTTTGGAGCCTAGCGGGGTAATGTGTGCAGAGTGACAGGTAGGTGGAGCCTAGCGGGGCAATGTGTGCAGAGTGCCAGGTGAACGGAGCATACCGGGACCATGTGTGCAGAGTGACAGGTGGGCGGAGCCTAGTGGGGTAATTTGTGCAGAGTGTCAGGTGGGTGGAGCCTAGCGGGACCATGTGTGCAGAGTGACAGGTGGGCGGAGCCTAGCAGGGTAATGTGTGCAGAGTGACAGGTGGGCGGAGCCTAGCGGGACCATGTGTGCAGAGTGACAGGAGGTGGGCGGAGCCTAGCGGGACCATGTGTGCAGAGTGACAGGTTGGCGGAGCCTAGCGGGACAATGGGTGCAGAGTGCCAGGTGGGCGGAGTCTAGCGGGACCATTTGTGCAGAGTGCCAGGTGGGCGGAGCCTAGCGGGGTAATGTGTGCAGAGTGTCAGGTGGGTGGAGCTTAGCGGGGTAATGTGTGCAGAGTGCCAGGTGGGCGGAGCCTAGCGGGACAATGTGTGCAAAGTGCCAGGTGGGCGGAGCCATGTGTGCTGGCGGCGGAGTGCGAAGTGGGTGGAGCCTAGCGGGGTCATGTGGCGCTGAGGACGTCAGTGTCGTGGACTGCTTGGCTGGGGACAGGTGAGTGTGTGTGTGCGTGTGTGTGTGTGTATGTACATGCCGCGTGCTGGAGGGGGCGGAGTGACCTGAGCGGGGAAGTGTGGGCTTCCTGCACGTAACTAGGATAAATATCGGGTTACTAACCAAAGCGCTTTGCTTGGATACCCGATGTTTATCTTGGTTACCAGCTTCTGGCAGGCTGCCAGCGATGGCTCCTGCACACTGTAGCTGTAAAAAGCCCAGCTTTTTGCTGCTAGAACCGTTCTCGAACGTATCTAGAACTATCGAGCTTTAGCAAAAAGCTCGAGTTCTAGTTCGATCTAGAACAGCCCCCAAAATCACTCGAGACGCGAACTGGAGAACCTCGAACCGCGAACCGCGCTCAACTCTAATGATGGCCAAAAAAGGAAAATGCTTGAATGGATCTCAAGTGGTCCAACAAGTGCCCTCTCCGCCACCTCAACTACCGCATCCAAAAAACACCAGTCCTCTGAGTTGTCAGCCCAATCACACTTGCGTTCTCACAGCTCTGAAGTCTCCATCCGCCCTGCACAGTATGGTGGAACTGAGATGGCTGAGTCTGCAGAGCTGTTCAGTCACACTATAGCCTGGGAATCAGAGGTCTGCTCCCAAGCTACAGTGAGTACAGACCAGGAAATGGTCTGCAGTGATGCCCAGAACCTTTGTGACTCAGATTCAGGCCGTGATAACCAAGTTTCTGAGCATAATGTTGACCCTTATTCACAAACTGAAACACCTGTGGTAATAGACAATGAGGAACATACTGATGACGATGAGACGCAGATACCAGATTGGGATGACAACCTAAATATTCGGTCAGGGCAAGAAGAGGCTCGGTCTGAGGGTGAGGGGAGTGCAAACACAATTGATGAGGAAGTTCTAGATCCCACCTACTGTCAACCCATAGTCAGGCCCTCGAGGAGGTCAACAGAGACGGTGGAGGAGGATGCAACTGACGACGAAGTTACCTTGCGCCTTCCTGGACAGAGTCGGAGTACTGGTAGCACATCTACAACTGCATCCTCAGCCACCACTGTGCCTCTGAGCACTAGTCGGGGTGGATCAGCAGGTCGCATGCCCTATAAGCCTTGCCTAGCCTGGTCCTTTCTTGACATAGCAAAAGATCGCCCAAATTATGTGATCTGTAAAATTTGTCATGATTCTGTTAGTAGAGGGCAAAACCTCAGCAGTTTGACAACTTCTTCCATGAATCGTCACATGAATAAATATCATATGTCCCGGTGGGAAGTTCACCGTGCTGCAATGCGGCCTAGCGGAGCGAACCATCCACCGCCTGCTCCTTCCAGTGCATCCGCGCGCTCTTCATCTTCTAGGACTGTGGGGACAGCTGTTACACCTGGTTTTCCACGCACAACTTCCACCACTGTAACCGCAACAGGGAGTTTGCTTGGTAGGTCGTCAGTTGGTTTGGAAGGGGAAAGAAGTACGTGTGTACAGCTCTCTCAGACATCGATAGCACCAACGTTGGATGAAGGCGACATCATGTCTACGCCTGCAGTTTCCTCACAAAGCTGCATTTTTCCAGGGACACCCTACTCAACACCGTCTACACACAGCAGCCAGATCTCTGTCCCTCAGATGTGGACAAATAAAAGGCCATTTCCTGCGACCCATGACAAAGCTAAGAGGTTGACTTTATCCCTCTGTAAGCTCTTGGCTACCGAAATGCTGTCTTTCCGCCTTGTGGACACACAGGATTTTAGAGACCTTATGTCTGTCGCTGTGCCCCAGTACCAGATGCCCAGTCGCCACTACTTCTCTAAGAAAGGTGTGCCCGCGCTACACCAGCATGTCGCACACAACATCACCGCTTCCTTGAGAAACTCTGTGTGTGAACGGGTGCATTTCACCACCGATACTTGGACCAGTAAGCATGGACAGGGACGTTACATGTCGCTGACTGGGCACTAGGTAACTATGGTGATAGATGGTGAAGGGTCTGCTGCACAAGTCTTGCCGTCCCCACGACTTGTGTGTCAATCCTCTGTCTGTCCAAGTTCCGCCACTGCTTCTGCCTCCTCCACCTCATCTGGGTCCTCCACCTCCGCCCCAAGCCTGCCTGGTCAGGCCACCAGCGTTCGCACTGCGCAGAAGGAATCATGCACCCCTCATTACTATGCTGGCAGCAGAGCGCAACGGCATCAGGCGGTCTTTAGCTTGACATGTCTTGGAAATAGGAGTCACACAGCGGCTGAGTTGTGGGCAGCTCTGGAGACTGAGTTTAATAAATGGTTGTCTCCACTCAACCTGCAGCCTGGTAAGGCCGTGTGCGACAATGCTGCAAACCTGTGTGTGGCCCACGTTTTAACACACTATCCCGGCCTAGATGGCCTTCTGACCAGGGCACGAAAACTGTCTGCTCACTTCCGCCGTTCAACCGCCGCAGCTGAGCGACTTGCATCGCTCCAGAAGTCTTTTGGCCTGCCGGTTCATCGCCTGAAATGCGATGTGCCGACACGCTGGAATTTGACTCTCCACATGTTACAGCGACTGTGGCAGCACCGCCGAGCCCTGGTGCAATACGTCATGACGTATAGCCTGTGCCAACGAGATGCAGAGGTGGGGAATATGTTTAGCGCTGACAATGCCATTATCAGCATGACAATTCCAGTCATTTACATGCTGGAGCACACGCTAAACACTATTCGGAGTCAGGGGGTGGGACAACAGGAAGGGGAGGAACTACAGGAGGATTCATATGCGCAAGACACAACAACATCACCAAGGTCCAGACGTTCATCATCACCAATGCTGCAGGCATTGGACCATGGGGGACAGGGATCAACAAGGGCGCATGGTAGCAGGCGAAATGTTGAGGAAGGGGCAGGAGAACATGAAGAAATGGAGGACGAACTGTCCATGGACATGGAAGACTCAGCGGATGAGGGAGACCTTGGTCAAATTTCAGTTGAAAGAGGTTGGGGGGAGATGTCAGAGGAAGAAAGAACGGTTAGCACCTCTATGCCACAAACACAGCGTGGACTTGGTCCGCATGGCTGCGCAAGACACATGAGCGCCTTCTTGCTGCACTACCTCCAACATGACCCTCGTATTGTCAAAATTAGAAGTGATGATGACTACTGGCTTGCCACACTATTAGATCCCCGGTACAAGTCCAAATTTTGTGACATAATTCCAGCCATAGAAAGGGACGCACGTATGCAGGAGTATCAGCAGAAGCTGTTACTCGATCTTAGCTCGGCTTTTCCACCAAACAACCGTGCAGGTGCAGGGAGTGAATCTCCTAGTTGTAACTTGACAAACATGGGACGGTCTCGTCATCTCCAACAGTCTACCTGTACCAGTAGCACCGTATCTGGTGCTGGTAACAGCAATTTTATTGAATCTTTTCATAACTGTTTTAGACCGTCGTTTGCAAGGCCACCAGAGACAACAAGTCTGACACATGAACATTGATGCCATGACTTTGCAAATGGAGCCTTGCTCATTTTGGGCTTCAAATCTTGGAAAATGGCCAGAGCTCTCAACTTACGCCTTGGAGATTTTGTCGTGTCCAGCTGCCAGCGTTGTCTCTGAACGTGTCTTCAGTGCTGCTGGGTGTGTGCTGACAGATAAGCGCATGCGTCTGTCCAGTGACAATGTGGACAGACTAACGTTCATCAAAATGAACAAGTCATGGATCCACAAGGAATTTACTACCCCTGTGTCATCCTGGGGAGAGTAAATGCTTGTGGATTTGGAATGTGCTTGATGCAAATCAAAACATCCTGTTTGCAACTAGGGCACAAGTGCTGCCACTGATGGGGTGTCTGTGTGGCCCAATTTTTGGAAAAAAGGGAGACTCCGCTTGGAGTAACCCTTGCTTACATTGTTTTTAAAAATGATCCAAGATGCACAGCGCTGAGATCAGGAAAGACTTTGCTACCTACCCCGGTGTCATGCTGGGGACAGTTAATTATGGCGTATTTTTGAATGTGCTTGATGCAAATCAAAACATCCTGTTTGCAACTAGGGCACAAGTGCTGCCACTGATGGGGTGTCTGTGTGGCCCAATTTGTGGAAAAAAGGGAGACTCCGCTTGGAGTAACCCTTGCTTACATTGTTTTTAAAAATGATCCAAGATGCACAGCGCTGGGATCAGGAAAGACTTTGCTACCTACCCCAGTGTCATGCTGGGGACGGTTAATTATGGCGTATTTTTGAATGTGCTTGATGCAAATCTACCTGAGAAGTGTACAACTGGGGCACAACTGCTGCCACTGAAGGGGTGGGTGTGTGTGTGGCCCAATTTTTGGAAAAAAGGGAGACTCCGCTTGGAGTCACCTTGCGGTGTTTTACATGATTTTAGAAGGGCGTGCCATGCCTATATCTGTGTCTCCTCCTCTTTTTCCTTGTCCAGCTCTTTTGTTTTCGCATGAGTATATGTCCTTGTCACTTTCCCATGTGTTTGGGTTGTGTTGTGAGTTGTTTGTTACCTTTTGGACACCTTTGAGGGTGTTTTCTAGGTGTTTTTATGTGTTTGTGATTGCCTGCCATTGTTTCCTATGCGGTTCGAGTCCGGTTCGTCGAACGTTCGCTGAACTGAACTCGAACAAGACCTCCGTTCGACGAACCGAACTCGAGCCGAACCACGACCGGTTCGCTCATCTCTAGTCAGGAGTGCCAGGAAGAGATAAGTGTGTTGGAAGTGAGGGAGAGAGGTCAGGAGCCGGGCTCCTAAGAAGCCATCTAGGTAGCAGACGGTGGTCTGGGCCTAGAGGACCTGGACCCCCGGTGTGGCAAGGGAAATGGAACTGTTGAGGAGGACAGCCAGCGGCCTTGCACCATCACTGGGCTGGGACCAGGGCACGACGGGGTATGTGGACCCTAGGTAAGGGAGTAGCTTTAGGTAACCTGACAATTTACCCGACGAGAACGGAGCCTTCAAGATCCGCTCTCCACCAAAATCGGGGTACTAGGGCAACGAGGGGGATAGGACTTTCCAATAAAACGGTCCAGGAAATCCCAAGCGTGAACCCTGAGAGCAAGCTTCCACACTTAGCCATAGTGGGGAGGGGGACCCGGCAAGTTCCATACTACCGGGACCAACAGAAAAGTAAACTTAGTGCCAGGAGGCAAGTCACAGATCACAAGGCAGCACCATTGGGGACGTGACCCGAACCAGCTCCCCAGAGCGGCAGTGGTATCCAGAACTTTGGTTTATCCAGTTGTCGGTGTCAGCTAAATGGACTGAGTGAGTACGCAAGTGACCCCCTACGCACTCAACGGCACTTCCCCCTACGCACACTGAGTCCTGGGGCATCCCCCCTACCCGTGGAGGGTTCTAACACCTGGCTGCCCCATTCCATCACCCCCGGGTAATCCCAACTGCAGCGGTGGTACTCCAACTTACCACATACAACAGGTGGCGTCACGAACTCCAAGGGCTGCTTTACACGCTGCGACATAGCTAGAATTTGCTGGCGATGTCGAGCACGATAGCACCTGCCCCCGTCGTACGGCCGATATGTGGTGATCGCTGCCGTAGCGAACATTATCGCTATGGCAGCGTCACACGCACATACCTGTTCAGCAACGTCGCTGCGACTGCCGAACAATCCCTCCCTCAAGGGGGAGGTGCGTTCAGCGTCACCGCGACATCACGGCGACGTCACTAAGCGGCCGGCCAATAGAAGCAGAGGGGCGAAGATGAGCGGGACGTAACATCCCGCCCACCTCCTTCCTTCTTCATTGCCGGCGGACGCAGGTAAGGTGAGGTTCCTCGTTTCTGCGGTGTCACACATAGCGATGTGCCGCCCTCGTGCCAACAGCCGGTGCTGCTCGGATCCGGGTCTACGGTGTGGCTCAAGGGGTTCTCCGGACCCGGGGGTCGTGCGGACACTTCGAATAAAAGGGATGTATATTTACGGGGATTTGCAATAAACTGTCTGTGACGCCACCCACGGTGTGTGGTGAGATGTAGCACCACCGCTGCTGTTGTTGTGGGATACCCGGGGGAGATGTGATGGCAGCTGGATGGTAGCCCCTCCGTGGGTAGGGATGGATGCCCCGGGGCTCAGTGTTGTGCAGGGTTGCAGGGATCAGCACACTTACAGTTGGTTGTCCTGGTGCTGGATGAAGCTGCACTGATGTGTGGAGTAAGTAAACACACAGTTCTTTTGGTAAACCAAGGTGATGATGGCCGGCCTCCGCAGACGGGTGTATCTGGTCCCACACCCGGGCTAGTAGTCAATGCCTTTCTCCTCTGCACTTTGTGTTGTTCTAAGATAAACTTCCTGGTGTGTAACGTGGGAGTCCACTCCCAGTCCTTTGGTTGGGAGCCGTTCCTGTCAGACGCTGACCCGTGGGATCTACCGGGCCCTGGCGGATGCCCTATCCCTCTCTGTGGGTGGTTGTCTAGTTTTCGGGACTTAGGTTGGGACATGACCTAAAATCCTGCCCTCAATTTGTTAATTAGCTAGGCCATTGGTGCCGGTCCTGGCTTCAGGGCCCAAGTAACCCCTCTGTGCACGGTTTTGGGGTCAGTTCTCCGGTGTCGGTACCGGCGGGCTACAATCCTGCCCCGGTCCACCTCAGATCTCCGGCAGCCGTCTTCCCGTCTCCTGCTGGCACTGGCTACTGTCTGCCACCTAGCCAAGGTGTCGGGGCTCCGACCCTGGCACCTGTCAGCTTCACCTCCAACCTCAACTTCAAAACTAGACAAACTGTTTTCCCGCCCCGGGCTCTGCAGACCCCTAGGTGAGCGTTCTCCATCCGCCTGGTCCCGCCCACTGGTGTATCTGTCCTTCTCTGAGGGGGTAACTAGGGTTTCAGGTCGGCTGATTTAACCCTGTGTGGGATAGGTGTTGTGCGGGGGCCTAAACTGTGTGACTACCTGGTTCTGCCAGGGCGTCACATATACATAATAGAATTGATTAAATTGCCATTGTGAAGCCCCACCGGTGTTGTATCGGTGCATACCTTCAGGGACTCCACGTAGCTGGATCTGGTCACAGGTAGGGAATCTTCAGTGTTTGATCGTGACGCCACTCTCAGTATTTGCGGTCAGAGGGGACCGCCACTGCAGGTTAGAGGACGCCTGGGGCTGATGGTGGGTGCAGTCGGGTGTAGTAGCCTCCTGAGAGTGAGGCAAGCCCCAGGGCCCTTTGTAAAGCTGTAGTACCACAAGTCGCAGAATGACCACACACAGGCAGAGTGTCTTTCAGGGTTTTTACTCACTTCAGGTGGCAGGGTGAGTAACCCGGGCGTAGCTGGGATGAACCAGGTGGGAACCAGGTATCCTTCCGGCTGACTGTATGAGGGTGACTACAAACTCGCCTTCCTTAGCCCTTGGTGGTTTGGGGTGACCCCGACTTTGAGTCCCTATGGGGGTCACCCAGGGAAGATGCTCCAAGCCTCTCTCCCCTTCTTGTTTTGCCGTGTGCTTGTTCCCCGGGCCAGGCCACTCCAGCCTCTTGCCTCCTGTGACCTATGGGCCCTACTTGCGGTTACGTGGCTGCGGCTTTTGGTTGTTGTGGTGTGGGCTGTAAGAGCCCCACACCGGCAGGTTTAGCAGGGAAAGGTGAATCTATCCTCGCTTCGGGATCTGCCGCCCGGTTGGGCCTGGTGCTCTCTAGAAGTCTCCTTACTTCCCACTCCGTGCACTCTCTAGCTGAAGCTGGCTTTCAGGCAGCACTTCTAGTTGACCGTTCTCCCCCGTCTGTAGTCACTGCGCGGGCGCTGTTAGACAGCATCAGCCCCACAGGTCTGCTCCTCACTGAGCCCTCTGGAGATCTGCTCTAACCGACTCACTGGTGGGTTTTTCCATCTCTGCTCTTTCTGCTGACATCTCCTCAGTCCGAGCTCCCAGCTCTAACTAACTCCTCCTATCTCTCTCTCCTTCCCCACTTGTGTCTGCCTACGCCACCTAGCAACCAGACTCTCCACCACACCCCTTGAGAGGAGATGGAGGCTCTCGCCCCCTCCACTATTCCAGTGAAGGCGTAGGCTCTGCCCCCTCCTGGGATCCCCAGGGGTCCTCTCTTAGGTACATGCGTGAGACCTGATCACTATGCGCCTGTGTTCCACACCCCTGTCAGCCATCTGGATTACCTGTATTGTACTGTCCCCAGCATGGGTGCAGTACTCAGTGGTGCCTGACCAGGTCAGGGGCGCCACATTCCCCCTTAGTTATCACCAGCACGTCCTCGGGCTGCAAGACAACATTTTAAAATGCATAAAACATTAAAACATGTAAAACATTTAAAAGCACCAGGTATCAGACATCACCACCCTCCACCCACAAGTCCGTTAACCCACCCAAAACCCTCTCAGGAGGCAGGTCACCGGTCCTGTTGGTAACCAGGTCTGGGCCATCCGTTTCTCCAGACCTTTCCTCCAATCTTCCTCTCCCGTTGGCCGCGACTTCAGCCACTTCTGGCAGGATGTAGAGGCGGCTTTCATGGGCTGGTGGTTTCAGGGTATACCTGGCCTGGTGGATCCGCGCCGTCAACCTCTTCTGGCAGGATGCAGAGGCGGCCTCCACAGTTGGTGCTGACCAGGTACCCTCTTTGTGGTGGTGAGCCAAGGCCCCATAAACAGGCGTGCTCTCTGGTCGCAGGTGAGCCAAGGCCCTTTTCTACGGACGGGCCCCCCTGGTTGCAGACGAGCCAAGCCCCTAAACAGGCTGGCCCTGGTGGTGGTGCCACTGGTGTAACTATTTACACTGCGAGAGTTTGTGGCTATAGCAAGTTCATAGCCTTAAGTTTATTTCTCACAATAGTTTTTGTGGGCACATTCTTGAACTTTAAAACGTTGCAAACAAAACTTTCAAAACTTTAACTTCTGTACTTCTTTTCTGTACTTTACTTTACTCCTCTTTTTCACTAGGGCGAGGGCATGTAGGGCACCGGCACCTGTGACTTTCTTGCTCTCCGTCGTCGTCCGTGGTTGTCTCATCTGTAGGATCTTTGTCTGTGGTTGTCTCATCTGTAGGATCTTTGTCTGTGGTTGTTGCATCTGTAGGATCTTTATCTTTCCTTTCTTGGTCTTCATCTGTTTCCTTTTCTGTATCTGTTTCTTTATCTCTATCTTGTCTTTCTTGTCTTTCTTGTCTTTCTTGTCTTTCTTGTCTTTCTTGTCTTTCTTGTCTTTCTTGTGGCATGGGATGGCTGTAGGGTTTGCTGGTACGTAAGGCTACATCAAGTGCGTACAATCCCCTTTCACCTTGGAGCATGGTAAACTGTACCGAATCTCCCATTTTCAGATTTCTGCCAGGGTGTCCTCTAGGCAGGTGTGCGCTGACATCTCTCCTGTTAACAAATATTCCCTTTTTGATGCCAGGTGCTACAATAAATCCATAGCCGCTTCTCAAATTAAAGTCTTCCACTATGCCATAACACAGGGGTCCTCTGGCCTGGGCTTTGGACTCTCTTAACATACGCTTCTCCTTTAGGTCTCTGGCGGTGACTGCTCTCTGTTCAGGAGACTGTGGTGCTGGAGCAAACTGTGTTCTTCTGCGCCGTGTCTTGCGGGCTGGATCCATGCTTGTGGGCTCCCAGGTGAAGCTCTTAGGCAGCTCTTCTTCTGCAGAGGGGGTCAGGTCCTCCTCGTCCCAGCGGGAGTATGGCAGCATTTCCGGCTCTGAGTAGGAGTCTGCTGCGGCTGGCGTCGGAGTTAGCCCTTCTGCCTCCTGGCCTCCTCTCCCCCTTAGTTCTTCCTGGCACTCCTCTGATGGCAGGACTGGGGATGGACTTTCTCTTGCTGGCCCAGGCGGGGGACTCTCTGGTGTAGCCGCAGGGGTTACCTGAATCTCCTCAGGGGTGCATGGGGGGCGCAGGTACAGATCCACCAACCACTGGGGAAACTTGGCCTCCATGTCAGCCCTCATCTGCCAGTATTCTTCCTCCAGCGTGGGCTTCCTATCAGAGACCTCCGGGGACTGGGGAGCAGTGTCAGCTCTGGCCTTACAGGCCGGGGTAAATGCTGAGGTAGTCTTTCCTTGGCGGGCCGCGCCTGGCATGGCGGCGGCCTGGTCTTGGCGGGCCGCGCCCTGTATGGCGGCGGCCTGGTCTTGGCGGGCCGCGCCTATCATGGCGGCGGCCTGGTCTGTGCGGGCCGGGCAGGGCATCGCTGCGGCGGCCGGGGCTTGGCGGGCCGAGCAGGGCATCGCTGCGGCGGCCTGGTCTTGGCGGGCCGCGCCTATCATGGCGGCGGCCTGGTCTGTGCGGGCCGGGCAGGGCATCGCTGCGGCGGCCTGGTCTTGGCGGGCCGCGCCTATCATGGCGGCGGCCTGGTCTGTGCGGGCCGGGCAGGGCATCGCTGCGGCGGCCTGGTCTTGGCGGGCCGAGCAGGGCATCGCTGCGGCGGCCGGGGCTTGGCGGGCCGCACCTGGCGTGGCTGCGGCCTGCTTCAGCGTCGCCGCACCGGACGCCTCTTCAGGGGCCGCGGACGTGGCAGCAGGGGTCGGGGCACTTGCGCGGGCCGGGGCATCATTCGACTCACCCGTTGTTGGTAGCACTGGGGTCTGCGTCGTCGCCGTCCCGCCTGACACTCGGCATGCAGCTCTCCCTTCATAGGCCCGAACCGCCGCGGTCAGCTCCTGCAGTTCCATCCGTTCCTCCCGAATCTGCTCCACGACCCGGGTCTCCAGCCGGTTGCAAAACTGGGCCAGCTCTCGGTACCACCAGGCAGCGGAGCCTGGTTCTGGGTTCCTGCGGTCAGACGCCATTTCTTCTGCGCCGTCTTCTGCACGGTCTCCCAGCAGTGGACTCTTCGCTGCCTCCTGTAACAAGCTGTCCAGTTTCTGCTCTGCCTCTTTCAGCAGCTCCTCTCCCAGCAGCAGGCTTGTGGCTTCCTTTCCTTCCCGCCGTCTCTGGACGCTTCCACTCTCATCGCTGGCAAGGTCAGAACTCTCCAGGGGATCTCTGGGTAGCCGCACCTCTTCGTGGGCGGTAACTTCTTCCAGCGCGGGCTGCTGTTGTTTTTCAGCGCGCTTTTCATGGTGGCAATATGGCGGCGCTTCCAATTTTTCAAGCGGACCGCCCAGGCACATGGTCACCTGTCTGAACAGGTCTAGTCCTTATCCTGTTCGTGACGCCAGATGTGAAGCCCCGCCGGTGTTGTATCGGTGCATACCTTCAGGGACTCCACGTAGCTGGATCTGGTCACAGGTAGGGAATCTTCAGTGTTTGATCGTGACGCCACTCTCAGTATTTGCGGTCAGAGGGGACCGCCACTGCAGGTTAGAGGACGCCTGGGGCTGATGGTGGGTGCAGTCGGGTGTAGTAGCCTCCTGAGAGTGAGGCAAGCCCCAGGGCCCTTTGTAAAGCTGTAGTACCACAAGTCGCAGAATGACCACACACAGGCAGAGTGTCTTTCAGGGTTTTTACTCACTTCAGGTGGCAGGGTGAGTAACCCGGGCGTAGCTGGGATGAACCAGGTGGGAACCAGGTATCCTTCCGGCTGACTGTATGAGGGTGACTACAAACTCGCCTTCCTTAGCCCTTGGTGGTTTGGGGTGACCCCGACTTTGAGTCCCTATGGGGGTCACCCAGGGAAGATGCTCCAAGCCTCTCTCCCCTTCTTGTTTTGCCGTGTGCTTGTTCCCCGGGCCAGGCCACTCCAGCCTCTTGCCTCCTGTGACCTATGGGCCCTACTTGCGGTTACGTGGCTGCGGCTTTTGGTTGTTGTGGTGTGGGCTGTAAGAGCCCCACACCGGCAGGTTTAGCAGGGAAAGGTGAATCTATCCTCGCTTCGGGATCTGCCGCCCGGTTGGGCCTGGTGCTCTCTAGAAGTCTCCTTACTTCCCACTCCGTGCACTCTCTAGCTGAAGCTGGCTTTCAGGCAGCACTTCTAGTTGACCGTTCTCCCCCGTCTGTAGTCACTGCGCGGGCGCTGTTAGACAGCATCAGCCCCACAGGTCTGCTCCTCACTGAGCCCTCTGGAGATCTGCTCTAACCGACTCACTGGTGGGTTTTCCATCTCTGCTCTTTCTGCTGACATCTCCTCAGTCCGAGCTCCCAGCTCTAACTAACTCCTCCTATCTCTCTCTCCTTCCCCACTTGTGTCTGCCTACGCCACCTAGCAACCAGACTCTCCACCACACCCCTTGAGAGGAGATGGAGGCTCTCGCCCCCTCCACTATTCCAGTGAAGGCGTAGGCTCTGCCCCCTCCTGGGATCCCCAGGGGTCCTCTCTTAGGTACATGCGTGAGACCTGATCACTATGCGCCTGTGTTCCACACCCCTGTCAGCCATCTGGATTACCTGTATTGTACTGTCCCCAGCATGGGTGCAGTACTCAGTGGTGCCTGACCAGGTCAGGGGCGCCACACCATGTTGGTACTTTGGAAAAAAAATTGGGTTTAGGGCTACAGTTTGAGCACTCAGCCTGTAAAAGGTTCGCCATGACGGCTTTAGGACATTTTTTTGAATTGGAAAGTATGTGCCAATATAGTGCTGACACATGCCAGTCAGTTATACTTAATACTAACAGCTGTGAGGTCAACCTGATACAGTCCACTATATGTATATAACAATACCTTTCTTTCAGGGCACATCTTATTTCATACATTTAAGAAAATAGAAAAATCAAGTCAATACAATATTTCCTGTCATATATATCAATATGTGCTTGAAAGACAAGAAGGCTTCCATTATGCTTTTTATAGGAAATTAGATGGCTATCATCAGGGGTCAAGGACCGTTATGAAAAAGAAAAAAAAACATATAATATGAATAAATAGAGGTTAAAAAAAATTACCTTATTTTAATGTGTAAGATTTCCATACTTTGAATGATACCTTTGCCACTCGTTGCCTGACCTTGGTAAATACGGCCAAGACCCGGCCATTGTTCCCTCCCATCGCCACCTGCACACATTGTAAGTGTGATTACACCATTAACAAGTCAGTAGCTGTGTCCTCATCAACAAAGCCTAGTGTGGTGTCCATGAGAAGTTTAATCTCTCCGAATGTAATAATGAGAGATGGATTGGTCATTAAACGTTTCTCATGCACAGAATATATCTTGTTAGCTCTGGCTATGTTAGAAGGGGGTGTAGGCATTAAAATCTTTCATGAGATAGGATGCCATAATTGGTAGGCTCATATATTCCCTTCCTAAATTATTGCTTAAAGATTACAGTGCCATTAAATGTGAAGTGTGTTCTTCCTATAAATTAGTCCTCTCCGGCTACGGCTCACATAATGAGCACACACATATTTCAGTCTTCATTCTCTTTCAGGTTTTATGCCTACTCCAGCTTTCTGTTTATTACTTCTGTGTGGTCGGAGTTTCTAAGTCTACTGAACAAACTGTTTGTATATCCGGCCTTAAATATCTTTAACACCTGCCTTCACTTTCATGAATAAGAAAAAAACGCTTTTTGGGGGGAATTGTAGTCGTTTTGTGACAAATACATATATGCAGTGTCAGAAAGGCCGGCGGTACCCCGGACAATCCTCCAGTGGTCCATGAGTGCTTGGTGGGCCCCCATGCTGGATATAGAGGGGGCCAGCCGGTAACCACGGTCATGAGAGCAACTGCAGTCAATCAGAAAGTGCATGCTTCAGCGTGGGTCTCATGCAAGAGACATTAAAGTGGTTGTCTGCCTATCAGAGGCCAGTGGACATTGAACGCCGCTGCTATGCGCCGAGCAGTGATGTTTAATGTTGGCCAGCCTATATCAGTGGCCACACTCTGACACATACGGTCTTTGATTGCCTGCCATCCTTTTATCATCACTGCTATATGCAGCGTACTGACATCAATACGCGAACTCTGATTCTTCGGCGTCCAATTTATGAACCCGCAAGTGGATGCCGGAGGAGCGCAGGAAAGTGAGAATAATCTTTCACAACCTCGGTGAATATGCAGGTTGGAGCAGCATAGGTGCCCGAGATGGATGAACATAGGGGTCCAAGATGATAAGATGATGAAACATAGAGTCCTAGGATGGGAGACATTAGTATATAAATAGGCTCGGATGGGAAACATTATTGAATAAAGGGGGTCAGTAGGGGAGAAATTATTAAATAAAGGGGGACAGGATCTTGGACATTATTAAATAAAGGGGCCCAAGATGGAGTACATTTTTAAAAAAAGGGGGAGGGATGTGAGACATTACTCAATAAATGGGCCAGGATAGGGGACATTATTAAATAAAGGGGACAGGATGGGTGACATAACTACGACATGGGAGCCCTAATAAGGAATATACATTATTATTACTGTAGGGGCCAAGCCTGTTGTCCCGGCCTCTGCTGCATAGTACCCTATCCGCAAAGCCTGCCGTTACTGGCCGTTGTTGTGTGTCGCCCTGTGCAAGCCAGGGGACACAGGTCACACACCACCACACCCTACATCCCAGGTAGGAACATCTAAGCTAACCAAAAATCCTTGTTGCCTTCCTCCAGAGGCTGATGATTCACACCAGGGGGTGGGCCAGGCGGTTGGCTCCGCCCACCGAGGAGGACACAGCTCTGGAGGCGGGAGAAACCAGGCAGATAAGCTCAGGGAGTGAAGTGGTAAAGGAGGAAAGCAAGAGTGGTGACAGAGAGAAAGCCTGAAGTAGTCCAGCTGTGTGCAGGACAGGTCAGCAAGGTCAGCAACGGCGGTGACTGTCTGGAGGGGGACCGTTTGGAAGTTCCTGGAAGGACCCCGTAGGCTGTGTGCCCGGCGGTCTGGAGCAGTGTTCCGAAGGACAGTCAGCACCAGGGCAGGGGCCTCTCGGACCCCGGCAAGGCTTGGAGTCGCCATAATTTGCCGAATCCGTCAGTGAAGGGGACATAGATCCCCCAACAACCAAGTCCCGATTGAAGGCAACAGCCCAGCCAGTGTAGAAGAGACACCGCCACCGCCAAGGCACCAGTTTCTTAGGGCCAGCGCCTGCCGGCAAAGAGTAGAGCTCCCCCGGTCCAGCTTGAAGCCGGGGAGCGGGTTACCGGTGGGGACCCATCGCAACCAACAAGTACACCAAGGTGCTAGGAAAAGGGACATTACCGTCACCTACCGGGAGAGCAAGTGCAGCCGTCCGTGGGACCGTCTTACCAGCTGTTTGGTTTACCGTAAAAACTGTGTCAACGTCTCAGGCTGAGTGAGTACCACAGTGCCGCAAGGCACAGCGCTGCCCCCGCGTCCCTGCGCCCACCAGGCCCTGCACCTCCCAGGCCATCACCGGGCCCTGGGATCACCAACCCCTACCCACGGAGGGGGCAACACAACACCTGGCTGCTCCGAATCACCATCCCCGGGACCCCCGTATTGAGCAGCGGTGGTGAAATCACCACAACCGTGGGTGGCGTCACGGACAATAACCAATTCCCACACCCAACAAACCCCTTTCACTCACGGGCGAGGAGTGCCGCTCGAGAACCCCCGGGATCCGGCCTACAGCTCGAGCCACCACTGAGCAGCGGCCGCCGGACCCGAGCAGAAGGGGGTGAGCGTAGTGTGCTGACACCCTCCTCCCCGCCCGCGACAGTTGTATTGTACGCTATCGGCCAAGTCTACTATAACTGGTTGCTGCTGTATCGTAGCCTATCCTCAAAGCCTAAATACAACAAAAACAAATTGATGCACAACATCTCATAAATTAAGTAACCCATTAATCATAAAGCTACTCCATAATCAGATGTAAGAAAAACGAAGAAAAGCAACGGAGATTAAATAGCTGAGATAAAAATATATTTTTTATTAATCAATCAATAGTAATAGAAAATAAGGAAAACACACAGGAAAACACATTAAAAACAAGGTGCTACTAGATGTTCACAAAAAGGATTTTTGTGGGGGGAGGGGGAAGGGAGAGAGAGAAAACATTTCCCAATCTAATCCCACAAGAGGCAGACACAAAGGTATAAATTAAAGGGAGGCACAGGGAGAGTACAGATTATAAATATAATAACTAAATAGAGGGCAATGAACAAAGGGGGGAGCTATTGCACATATTAATCCATTCTATTGCTCCTTGTCCCGGCCATAATTAGGCAAAATAAACTCATTAGTTGCCCTCCAAACGAAAATAAAGTCTCATTCATGGACAAAGTAGCCCCACCAGGGTGTCTCTGAGTGCCAAAGAAACCTTTCTTTCTTTGGCAGTCAGAGACACACTGGTGGGGCTACTAGGTCCATGGGTGAGACTGGTTCATTGCCCTCTATTTAGTTATTATATTTATAATCTGTACTCTCCCTGTGCCTCCCTTTAATTTATACCTTTGTGTCTGCCTCTTGTGGGATTAGATTGGGAAATGTTTTCTCTCTCCCTTCCCCCCGCCCCACAAAAATCCTTTTTGTGAACATCTAGTAGCACCTTGTTTTTAATGTGTGTTTTCCGTATTTACTAATTATGATATAATTATTGATTGATTAAAAAATATATATTTTTATCTCAGCTATTTAATCTCCGTTGCTTTTCTTCGTTTTTTCTTATAGCCTCAGAGCCTGCCACATCAGCCATCCTGGCTGCACCTGCCTCATTAATGACTGTCAATGTCCACACCCCTGGGGTCAGCTGTTGCAGCCCTGAGTCTCCCTGAGTAGAATCTTATTTCTACCTGCAGCGCATATCTACCCTAACCAATAGAGGCTGTGGTGAAAACCTGGTTTGACCCTGTCATGCCCCATAAGTATACTGTGTGCTGTGGCCCAATGGATCCACTCTCCACTCGCATTCACGAGCATTATAATAGGGGGACGTGTGGGCCATAATAATGTATTTAAGAGGTTGTGGGTGCCATCATACTTTATATAGGGGGAAGTGGGGCCCATAAAATATATAAGAGGTTGTGCGAACAATCATATGTGGAGGAACCTCCTTTAATGCCAAGCCTGGATTCAGTTACCTGCTTTGCACTCCGGAGCTCTCAGCTGCAGCCTGGTCTGATCTCAGAGTTTACAGGACTGCACCGCGAGTGCCGAGTGATTGATTTCCCGGCGATTGCGGTTCAGTTCATAACAGCTGCGGTCAGGCCAGACTGCAATCCGGAGTTCAGGTGAGAGCACCGGAGATCAGCCCGGCATGTCTTCAGCTGTCATGAACTGAACAGCAATCTCCGGGGAATCAATCACTCGGCGCTTGTGGTGCAGTCTAGGCTGAACTCCGGAGCTCAGGTGAGAGCTCTGGACTGCAATGCAGGTAACTGAATCCAGGCCTGGTATTACAGGAGATTCCTCCGGTAGCCAGTCCGACGCTGTATGTGGGGACCTGTGTCTAGTTGAGCAGTGCCCACATGTATATTGTCATCTGTATAACATACAGTATATTGTAAGCCTTAATGAGGATTTGGCTATCTCTGCAGCTCACAACAAAACACACAATTTCATACACTCCCTTAATGAGGTTGCCACTTGAGAGAAACCATCTCTTGAGTGATGAGCCCTAAATGGAGAAAGCTGAGGAGCTAAGTTTTGAGGTAAATTTGAGTGATGAGCAGTTAGTCGTTATGTGAAGTGAAGAGAAGATTGTACTGAGGAGAGGTCCTGTCCTGAGGTGATTTCTAGAAACCTCTGGAGGGGTCAGGCACACTTGTCATGGTATCAGTCCCTAGGTCATCGGTGCCTTGAAGGTTGGTGACAAAACTGAGAGACTGGGGCCTTTTTATAAGGGGCAGTGACATTTTCCTGGGGGCATAGTGGCACTTGAGAATCTGGAAACTTGTAGAATAACTAGAGAGTCTTCCTTCAGGATTCCAGTCACCTGCTTGCCAGAAGAGATTACAAATCTGGATTGTTCTTGTCTTGGGAATCCAAGATATCTATCCCCAGATAGGGAAACAGCAGCAGCGGAAGAGTACACTACAATACAGCAGTGAAGCCAAACTTCCATCAGGGCAGGAAGGACCCTCATCTTTGGATGCTGTTTTAATATTCTGCTGAGCTCCAGTAAAAAGGTAAAAGTTCCCTGTCTCTGCCTGAATTATTCTCTGCTGTACCATCCTTACCTCAACACTACCTCAACATCCCCAGGAGCAAGCCTTAGTTGGGGGGGGTGGGCAAAAGGACTACCCTCCGGCACTGCGCATCACCATCTAACTCCTGGGGCCCACCAGCAGTGCCTGGCCATACCACAGTCGAACATCCCAACTGGTGTCACAAATTCTTTATTTTATTTTTCTTTCCCCCCTTTTTAAGTATTATTTTTACTTCCCATTACAAAAAGCCTGTCGCCCATGCCCGGTATGGCCACATCACTGTTCGGAGTCACTGCCGTGACATCAGAAGCCTCCGGGCCGACACACATATGAAATATAGGTAACGTGGGAGCCATAGTAAAGTATATAAGAGGTTGTGGGGACATCATACTACATATAGGGAGCTGTGTGGGCCATTAACCATTTGATGACTTTTATGTACAGTTACGTCAAAAGTCATGTCTCTGCCTTTGATGCAGGCTCACATGCAGAGCCTTCATCTTTCCCGCACATAATCAGCCATTATGTGCCTCTAATAGTCTTGTGTGGATCAGAGTGTTGCATGTGGCTGTAAAGCCTGCTTTACACGCTGCAATGTATCTTACAATGTGTCGGCGGGGTCACGTCGTAAGTGACGCACATCCGGCATCGTAAGGTACATTGCAGTGTGTGACAGGTACGTGCGATTGCAATTGAACGGTAAAACGTTCATCGCATACACATCGTACCTTTCTCTAGAATTGCACGTCAGATTGTTCATCGTACCCGGGGTAGCACACATTGCAGTGTGTGACACCCCGGGAACGATGAACAGATCTTACCAGCGTCCTGCGGCTCCCGGCCCACAATGAGGAAGGAAGGAGGTGGGCAGGATGTTTACGTCTCGCTCAGCTCCGCCCCTCCGCTTCTATTGGCCGGCTGCCGCGTGATGTCGATGTGACGCCGAACGTCCCTCGCACTCCAGGAAGTGGACGTTCGCCGCCCACATCGAGGTCGTATGGTAGGTAAGTATGTGTGACGGGGGTTAATAGTTTGTGCTGCACGTTCAACAAATTGAACGTGCCACACATACGATGGGGGCTTTGCAAATTGCATACGATATCGTATGCGAAATTGCAACGTGTAAAGCAGGCTTTAACCAGTTAAATCCCACTATCAATGTTTGACAGCGGAATTTAACAGGGTGCGTCATTCCTCCTGCCCATCGGTGTGCCTATGATATGATCCTTGGGTGCCAATGGGTTGCGATGACAGTTGGGGGTCATTCTAGTGTCAACGCTGGCCCATGGCTAGCGTTCCTAGGAGATCGTGATTTCTGCTATTCATAACAGTGCTAATGCACTGCTATGTGTAGCACAGGCGATCAGATGATCGCAGCTTCAGCTCTCCTTAGGGACTATTAAATATGATAAAAAGTGGAAACAAACATTTTTAAAAATATGAAAAAAAATAAAAAAACAAAACTTCAAAACACCTTCCTTTTACCCTAATAAAAATAAAAAATTTAAATAATAAAAAAATACACATATTTGGTATTGCTGTTCAGAAACATCCGATCTCTCAAAATATAGAATAAATTAATCCGATCTGTAAACGGCATAACGAGAAAAAAAGAAGGTGCAATTGTAGCGCCCCACGGGACCTCAGGGGTTACTCGTCACTGGGCCAGTGGTTTTGTGGGGTTGCTGTGACTGGCCTGACCCAGCTCCGTGGCCCCATCTGCTACATGTAAAGGACAAACGAACGGGTGTCCGGTGTAAAAGAGGGATGGAAAGAGGGTAAGGGGTCTCTGGGAAGCGTGACACGAATTGCGGTGGCGACGGGGGTCCTGGCCTCCTCCACAGCAGACCCTTCCTGCGACTTTTCCTCTTCCAGGAGCGGTGTTGGATGGGAATGGGGGATGCTTTGCAGTGCCACCCGTGGTGCGCGGCCAGGAATCGGCCATCGCTACGAGATGACGCTCTCCTCCGGGGTTGATGTTAACACAGCCCATATAGTCCAGCTCCCCACAGGTGGAGCGAGCCTCAGGGAGGATGAGGGTGATGGGGTCGGTTGATGGCGCCGAAGTGCGGGGCGGTGGTGCCTGCAATGACAAGGACAATAACGGGGCTGCGGTGCAAAGTTCCTTTTACTCACAGTTCTTAATGGTCCCCAGAGGTGCCGCTTTCCGCCACCATGGAAGGACCAGGTGAATCGGAGGCAATCACCGGTGTCTGTGGCAATGTGTGAGACCTTCCGCCTTGCGCTGACTCGCGGCTCCCCGTGGCCTCACGCAAATTGGGGACTCCGCTGTTTGTGTTAAGTGTACCGTCCTGTATGCAGGTGACGTGGGTTCTCGCCATGGGGCCTGGACTAAACCCGGCCCTGGATCCTATATGTCACTGTGCTCCAGGAAAATGGGTGATGGGCGATGGGACATGAAATCCCCAACCACTGTAGATTTGTTAGAGTCCATGAAGGTTTCCCCAACCGAGGGTTCTATACCCCAACTGCGCTGGCACTGTGGGAAGGTTAGGCTGAACCTCAGCTACCATGTCTCCTCTGTCTCATCATTTCCACCGGTCGCCTCTCGCCCTTTTCCAGTCTGCCTGGTTCCCGGTTGGCCCTTCTGGGGGGAGCAGCACAGCACACACCCCAGGGAGCTGTTGTTCCTTCTCTGTCCCTGACTGATCTGAAGTGAAAACTGTTTGTGTTTCTCTTCCTCACTCAGTGCCCCCACCCTTGGGATGACTCTTATGCAGGCGTCACACGAGACGATGTATCGTGCGATATGACGGCAGGGTCACGTCGTAAGTGACGCACATCCGGCATCGTTTGATATATCGTAGCGCCCTTGGATAAAGCCTTGGCGAAACGCGTCAGGGTGTTCTGTGGTAAGATGCAGCATGCGATTACTTTAGATGTTCTGTACACTTGCATGTGACTTTCTATTTTGATGTGGTGCGGTGTGTCAAGACTCTCATTCATAATTGGAACTTCTCCATATTCCACTTTGTTGGTCATGGCATTACCTACCTATAGATGGTTTTGATTCTAGACCCCCCCATCACATCTCTGAGTGCTCATGCATTTTTACAGTCAGTGCAGTGTTACATTTGTTACCCTTATTATAGACATGCTGTCTAGTTTCTTCTTGCCGTCCATCTGCTTTGCAGAGTGTTCAGACATTAGGATTAGCTTCAGTAATTCTCTATAAATTTATGTGTGGCTCATGCACTTTTCTATATATTTTTATCTTATCAGATTAATTTTTGAGTGTAATTGGAAAGTCAATATTTGTCAGACAATAGGTATTTTGCTCACATTTCATCAGATTGAGATATATATTTATTATTGCTGGCCACTGAGAAACTGTAATCAAAGTGAAGTTTTACTTTTTTATGTCATAGTGTTGCTGTGTACATTTTTTATCTTGTTTTATTAATTATTTCCTCAATAAAGATATTTTGTACACAAGACTTTGTAGTTCTTTGTAGGTTGTATGGTTCACTGTGAACTACATAAGGTCTGGTGATCAATCACACAGGCTCTTTTTGAGTAGTGATCAAATTCTTAGGTTTGTTTACATAAGAATCCAAACAGTGTGCAGTGCATGCACTGCGAGAAATCAGAGGTCTGCAGTCATAGGGTGATTGCAGACTTTCATAACAATCTGGACAACCCCATCAATTATAAAATTAAGTACTATGGCATGCTCAATCCTAAAAACATGTAATACACTCACTGTCAGGACTCAGCTCTGCTTGCCAATTCCACCAGTCATACCATGACCACTCATATGCAATTTTTATACTTGTCAGGTAGCAGCTAGCTTTTCTTTCTGCTTCTCTCAATAACAGGAGCTGTAGTTTTTTACTGAATATTGAGAGCATTATGAAGAATAGCTAGTCGGCATGTGATTAAGTGTGCAAATCGCATATAAGCATCATATGATAAAAAATAAAAACAACCATCATTAAGTAATAACTCTTTTATATAAAAAACATTACTAGCAATGCTTATAGGGAACAATCTAGTTAATGGGTTCAGAGAAAAAGGAACCATTTACTATATGGTAGTAAAATATATTTTTTAAGCAAAGTTTTAATTTTAAATAAGATCTTACTAGTAGAGACGAGTGAACCTGAGGTTCGGTTTAGAACCGAACACTGAATATGAAAATCAAGGTTCGGGTTTGGGGTTCGGATGCTTCATGTGCGAGCAAAACTCGCACAAGCAAAACTGTGCTCAGGTACACTCTGTGCTCAGCTCTCTGCAAGCTTCTTGCAGGGTTTGAACAGCGCACACTTGGGGGGGTAACAACAGCATGATCACATGTAGTGTGCAACCAAAAAAAAGTTTGAAAGGCCCTCCCACCCTCCTGTAGAAGTGATCTGCTTATGACTGGCTATATGTGGGGGGAGACTCAAACTTCCAATCAGTGACTTAAGGCTACTTTACACACTGCGATATCGGTCCCGATATCGCTAGTGTGGGTACCCGCCCCCATCTGTTGCGCGACACGGGCAAATCGCTGCCCATGCCGCACAACATCGCCCAGAGTCGTCACACATACTTACCTGTCCGGCGACGTCGCTGTGATCAGCGAACCGCCTCCTTTCTAAGGGGGCGGTCCGTGCGGCGTCACAGCGACGTCACTGAAGCGTCACTGAACTGCCGCCCAATAGCAGCGGAGGGGCGGAGATGAGTGGGACGTAACATCCCGCCCACCTCCTTCCTTCTGCATAGCAGCCGGGAGGCAGGTAAGGGGAGCTTCCTCGTTCCTGCGGCGTCACACGGAGCGATGTGTGCTGCCGCAGGAACGAGGAACAACTTCGTTACTGCTGCAGTAACGATTTTTAAGAATGGACCCCCATGTCGCCGATTAGCGATTTTGCACATTTTTGCAATGATGCAAAATCGCTTATCGGTGTCACACGCAACGGCATCGCCAATGCGGCCGGATGTGCGTCACAAATTCCGTGACCCCAACGACTCCGCATTAGCGATGTCGCAGCGTGTAAAGCCCCCTTTAATCCGGGGTTCGGATCAAGCTCGTGCCTGTAGAGCTAAGCTTATTTGCTGCCAGCAAACCGAGGCTCGACGGAACCGCTCATCTTTAATTACCTGGTGGGACAGATGGGTTGTTGTTATAAACAGTATATAATCCACTCAATTTTCAGTTGCAAAAGTATATTGATATCACATATCTTACTTTAAGAATAAGAAATTTGAAGGGCATAGCTGAATGCAATGAGAACGGAGATGAGATGTCACAGCTGCTTTACTGAGTAACCCATTCCCGAAATTTCACATACCTGTATATCTGACTGGGAAAGGTCTTCCCAACATACAGTGCCTTGTGAAAGTATTCGGCCCCCTTGAAATTTTCAACCTTTTTCTACATTTCAGGCTTCAAACATAAAGATAAAAAAATGTAATGTTATGGTGAAGAATCAACAACAAGTGGGACACAATTATGAAGTTGAATGGAATTTGCTTATTTGAAACTTTTTTAAAAAGTAAATAACTGAAATTTGGGGTGTGCAAAATTATTCATCCCCTTTACTTTCAGTGCAGCAAACTCACTCCAGAAGTTCATTGAGGATCTCTGAATGACCCAATTGTCCTAAAATGACTGATGATGATAAATATAAGCCACTTTTGTGTAATCAAGTCTCCGTATAAATGCACCTGCTCTGTGATTGTACCGCCCCGCACTCGGCTGCAGCCTTGTTTGGTGGGTGGCTCGAGCGCCTCCGGACCCGGGGGTCACGTCACTCTGCAAGGGGATGCTGGCGATCTCGATGGGGGTGGTTAGGTAGGTGTACGGCCGGAGCCGTGTTTGAGTTCGTGACGCCACCCACGGGACGTGGTGAAGGTGTAAACACCACCGCTGCAGTTACGGGGGCACCCGGGGGAGATCATAGTGCAGCAAGATGTTAACCCCTCCGTGGGCAGGGATGGTGGCGCCGGGGCACGCTTGGGGAGAGTAGTGGTTGGGCGGTGCAGGGCGATGCGCGGCCGGATGGCACTGTTGTACTCATGATTACTGACACACTCAAGTCTCTGATGAACAAAGTTGATGGTGGTCGGTGCCCGCAGCCGGCTGCGTCTTGTCCCCCACCCGGGTTGGTGGTCCTGACCTTTTTCCTGCACCTTGTTATGTTTGTGTAGACTGCCTGTGCCTTAGCAGCGGGAGTCCGCTCCCCGGCTGTGTTTGTGTCGGTGGAGTCCGTTTGCCCGCAGACGCTGGCCTGTGGGATCTCTCTACCTGTGCGGTGGCTTTCTATCCCCCTCGGTGGGCCGTTGCCTTCTTTCGGGTCTTGGGATGGAAAAGGACCTAAAGGTCCAGACCTCAATCAGTGAATTCTACGTGGTCCAGTGGCTTCTGGGCCTCGTTCTGGGTCTGAGTACCCCTCCTGTGCTCCGGTTTCCAGTCGGTTCCCCGGTTCGGTACCGGCGGTCCACTACCCTGTCCGGGTCCCTTACGGTTCCACCTCGTCGTCTTCCTGGCTCCTGCAGGCCAGGCCACCACCTGCCTCCTAGTCAATGTGTGCGGGCTACGACCCTCACACCTGTCAGTTTCCGCTGCAGACCTGTTACCACAGGCCAGCTGCACTCTACTACACTCTTCACTCCTCACCTTGAACTTCAACTGACTACAAACTCATCTGACTTGCACTTCCCGCCTCAGGCCCTCTGGACTCCTCGGTGGGCGTGCTAACCGCCTGGCTCCACCCCCTGGTGTGACCATTAAGCCCTGAGGGAGGTGACTAGGTTTTAATGTGGTTGGCTACTGTAACTTTTTTAGGGGGACGGGTGTTATGCAAGGGCCTACCTGTGACTACCTGGCTAGTCCAGGGTGTCAGTTGATAGTCTCAGTGTTCTGTTTAAAGTGCAGAGAGCATCATGAAGACCAAGGAACACAACAGGCAGGTCCGTGATACTATTGTGGAGAAGGTTAAAGCCGGATTTGGTTACAAAAAGATTTCCAAAACTTTAAACATCCCAAGGCGCACTGTGCAAGCGATCATATTGAAATGGAAAGAGTATCATACCACTGCAAATCTATCAAAACCCAGCCGTCCATCCAAACTTTCATTTCAAATAAGGAGAAGACTGATCAGAGATGCAGCCAAGAGGCCCATGATCACTCTGGATGAACTGCAGAGATCTACAGCTGAGGTTGGAGAGTCTGTCCATAGGAGAACAATCAGTTGTACACTGCACAAATTTGGCCTTTATGGAAGAGTGGCAAGTAGAAAGCAATTTCTCAAAGACATCAATAAAAAGTGTTGTTTAAAGTTTGCCACAAGCCACCTGGGAGACACACCAAACATGTGGAAGAAGGTGCTCTGGTCAGATGAAACCAAAATCGAACTATTTGGGCACAATGCCAAACAACATGTTTGGTGTAAAAGCAACACAGCTCATCACCCTGAACACACCAACCCCACTGTCAAACATGGTGGTGGCAGCATCATGGTTTGGGCCTGATTTTCTTAAGCATGGACAGGGAAGATGGTTAAAATTTATGGAAAGATGGATGAAGCCAAATACAGGACCAATCTTGAAGAAAACCTGTTGGAGTCTGCAAGGACCTGAGACTGGGGTAGAGATTTGTCTTCCAACAAGACAATGATCGCAAACATAAAGCAAAATCTACAATGGAATGGTTCACAAATAAAGTATCCAGGTGTAGAATGGCCAAGTCAAAGTCCAGACCTGAATCCAATCGAGAATCTGTTGAAAGAGCTGAAAACAGCTGTTCACAAACACTCTCCATCCAACCGCACTCAGCTCCAGCTGTTTACAAAGGAAGAATGGGCAAGAATTTCAGTCTCTCAATGTGCAAAACTGATAGAGACATACCCCAAGCGACTTGCAGCTGTAATCGCAGCAAAAGGTGGCGCTACAAAGTATTAACTTAAAGGGGACGAATAATATTGCACGCCCCAATTTTCTGGTTTTTTTTTTTGTTTTTTTTTTAAAGTGTAAAATAAGCAATACATTTCATTTAAGTTCACAATTGTGTCCCACTTGTTGTTGATTCTTCACCATAACATTAAAATTTGTATCTTTATAGACAAAAAAGAAATTTAAATTTCAGCCTACCGTCATATCCATAGTACTCCTCAGTTCCTGATGCACGGAAACAACCAGGGCTTGGACTCACGGAGGTAAGGAGCTTTAGACACCATAAGACAATAATCCAGCACCAGGGAAAAAAAGACTTCATCATAAATTAAATTTTAACTTTTATTGGATCCCATATTAAAATCCATAGACAGATATATTAAAATTCCAGCAAACCTGACATGTTTCGGATCTAACAGTAAGTAAGGATCAAATTTGTTAGATCCGAAACATGTCAGGTTTCCTGGAATTTTAATATATCTGTCTATGGATTTTAATATGGGATCCAATAAAAGTTAAATTTTAATTTATGATGAAGCCTTTTTACCCTGGTGCTGGATTATTGTCTTATGGTGTTTGAGGCTTTTTATCTTTATGTTTGAAGCCTGAAATGTGGGAAAAGGTTCAAAAATTCAAGGGAGCTGAATACTTTCGCAAGGCACTGTATACCCCAACCTCTAACATACTGGTACATCACGGCTTTTATACCTACATGATCACTCCTGGGGGAGCTCGGCTTATCTGGCCAGCTTTAGTAGGTTGGGAGAAAAATTGGTCTTTTTCTCATATGTGAAAAAAAAACCTGACATCTGAATGAGGCCTAAAGGTTTATTTTTGTAGTAATAAAGAAGTGGGGAAGGTGGAATTTGATAATGCAAATTAGGAAATGTAGTTTCTGCATTAGGCATACAGTAGCAAACTAAATTGCCTAAAATGTTAAGATTTTTAACAAGCTACGTGATGGAAAGGGTTAAGTCTGAAAATATTTTAAGTTTTAATTTTACACAAATTAACAATGAATAGTCTGCACGCCTAACCCATCAAATACAATATCCCTGGCTGCAAATATGCAGAACAGTGGAAACAAGTGAGAATTAATCTTACGTTCCCATTTCTTACAATTCTCAGTGTCTCCTTCTTTTATACGGTGGGTCAACAATAGAAAATAGCATAGAAGGCTGAGATGTTGTTATGAATCAAGGTTATTTAGCCAGAAATCTTTTCACAACAACAATTCTTTGTTGTACCATTGAAATAAGAAAGAGAGAAAGGAATAAGAGAGGGGGATAAAACAGAGAGGTACAAAGGATTGGCCTGCATAGAGAGTAGATAAAGCTCTCTTTGTACTGCCACTGAAAAGCAGGTGTAGAGTTTGCCCTACGAGGGTGAAGGTGTAGGCCTCATTGGAAGGTGAAATTAGCAAATCCATTGTGGACAAGCAATGCAAAGCCTTTGTTGTCTCCTAAAGAAATAGCTCCTACATTGTGATTCTTGTAATGTGAAGGATTTTTACCTCTACCAATGTTTGTCCCCACATTATGCTTATCTTATAATAATTAGCCCTGATTTTTCAGAGCATCTATTGTGGTTGTAGATTGAAGGATTAAAGATGATTGTTGCGCAAGGAAAAAGTCAAGCAAAGAACCCACTTCACAATGCCCAGAGATGTCGTATTGCCCGGCTGCCGGCACATGCCTCAGTTCTAGGATCTCTTATAGAAGACGAGAGTGAACATTGATCATTGGCTCAGTAGGGGGTGAAGTCAATAAAAAAATGTGCAAAATAGGAAACCGTCAACAACTTGAGTCTATTCTATTTTTGTTATTTTTTATTACAATTGAAAAGCAGAATAGATAATAATCATTTCCATATTATTATTCATCATGGTGATAACTCACAAGGCCTGTAAATATGTACCTTTGCTCTCTGTAGATGATGGCTTCTATATCCAGGCCTGGTGTCATGCACATGACTAGTGGGGTTTACCTAGAACCTTGTATACCCCCAGAAGATAAGAAGATGTTACAACATACAGGGTCACAATACTACAGAGGTCCCTGCCGCTAGGGACGAGGGGGCACCTCATGAACTCACCTTAAGCTGACTCCTGAGCTCCCTAGTGTCCCTACAGGTTTTTCAACTTATCGCGAGTAAGATACCTTATTCCCTCAGCTAGCCCTAAACTCACCCTGCTTAGTGAGTAGGCCAACAAATTCACTAGACTAGCCACTACAATAGAGAAATACAAGGGAAGGAATACAAACAGGCAAAATACACATACAAGGAAAAGACAGTCCAGGCGGCTTCAGTGCAGCAAACACTACTGTTGCACACAATACGACAGACTTCTTCCAGAGCTCACACCTTCCAAAGTGGACCACATAGAAATGAGGATTCAGTTTCTATCACAGGCATCATGTGATCAGATCACATGACTTAAATAGGGAAGGGGAGTGATCTCAAAGAGTCACACCTGAGATTGGCAGCTAAAGCCAGCAGCCAGGTAGGAAAGGGTGCTTAACCCTTACAGCACCACAAGGAAGGAGATGTTATTAAATAACAGCAGTAGACCTGCCAGCAGGGAGGTGCTATGACTGTCTGACACCAGATTCCCAAGGGGTCTTCCCCGAGCGAGATAAACTCATGACATCTGGATTGTCCACTTGCCAAAATCCCCGGTGGACTGCAACACTCAGCAAAATAGTGTCAGCCGGCCGTGCTTTTTGGCCACTGGCCCTTTAATTTTTCTTCATGGATACAGTGTATGTGCGTGCACATACATGCAAGCAATAAGCATGCAGTACACCATAGAGGTGTACATGTACCGCCCCGCGCTCGGCTGCAGCCGAGCCGCTCGGATCCAGGGTCGTTGGTGGGTGGCTCGAGCGCCTCCGGACCCGGGGTCACTTCGCTCTGAAAGGGGATGCTGGCGCTTTTGGTGGGGGTTAGGTAGGTGCATGGCCAGAGCCATGTGTGAGGTTCTCTGACTTTTTGCCTTGTTTTGTCATTTTGCTTTAATCTGTTTTTTCTTCATAGGCCATTTTGCTTCCTGTTCTGTTCTGCCCTCACTTTTGCCCTCAGTCAATATGGATTCCTCAGCTTCTATGTTCCCGCTCTGTTCCCTGCCAATTACCTGCTTAAGCCATCTCAGCTGATGGACCAGTGCTTCTGAATCCTGTTAGCAGCCTGCCTGTAACCTGATCTCCTGAAGTCTTTGGAAGAACTACTTTTTTGCCATCCTCTGTTTTGGATCCCTGGAACTCGTGTCCACACAGGAACCCTTCTGCTCTGCCATGGACGTTTACAAGTACAGTAAGAGAGACTGAATTATACTTTGACACTTCTGCTGAACTTTGAGGATCCATTCCTGATTAATTTGTTCCCAGCCTCTGCACCCTGCAACTGTTTAACCCTTCATGTTTTGTGCACTTACCTGTATGAAGTAATACAAGAACTGTTTAGCAAACCAGTGTCTGTGTTTCCCTTGTACCCTTGCACTAGACTCTATACAAACAGTATTTAACACCTTACACCGTGCTTGAATTCATGACGCCACCCGCGGGATGTGGTGAAGGTAGACAGCACCGCTGCAGTTACCGGGCATCCGGGGGAGATGGTAGTGCAGCAAGATGTTAACCCCTCCGTGGGCAGAGATGGTGGCCCCGGGGCTCGCTGGGCAGTACAGGGTGGTGCGCGGCCGGATGGCACTGTTGTACTCACTGTTATTGACACACACAAGTCTCTGGTAAACAAAGTTGATGGTGGTCGGTGCCCACAGCCGGCTACGTCTGGTCCCCCACCCAGTTCGGTGGTCTTGGCCTTTCTCCTGCACCGTGTTGTGTATTTGGGCTGCCTGCGCGTCAGCGACGGGAGTCCGCTCCCCGGCTTTGTGAATGCTGGGAGAGCCCTTTTGCCCGCAGACGCTGGCCCGTGGGATCTCTCTGCCTGTGCAGTGGCTTTCTATCCCCCTCGGTGGGCTGGTGTCTTCAGTCGGGACCTGGGTGGGAAAGGACCTATAGTGACCGCAATCAGTTAATTAACTCAGTCCAGTGGATTCTGGACCTCGTTTCAGGGTCTGAGTACCCCCCTGTGTGCTCCGGTTTCCTAGTCGGTTCCCCGGGTCGGTATCGGCAGGCCACTACCCTGTCCTGGTCCACCACGGTTACACCGAGCCGTCTTCCCAGCTCTTGCAGGCTAAGGCCACCGTATGCCTCCTAGCCAAAGGTGCCCGGGCTCCAACCCCGACACCTTTCAGACTCTTCTCACTACTCACTCACTGACTGACTTGATCTCTCTGTGTTTCCTGCCTCAGGCCCTCTGAACTCCTTGGTGGGCATGGCTAACCACCTGTCTCCGCCCCCTGGTGTGTCCATTAAGCACTGAGGGAGGTGACTAGGGTTTAATTGCTGGCTGATGTTACCTTATTAGGGAACAGGTGTTGTGCGGGGGTCTATCTGTGACTACCTGCCTAGTCCAGGGCGTCACATTCCCCCTTGGTTAACTACAGATCGTCCGCGGGCTGTCCGACCACCACCGTTTATTTTGTAACTGAAAAGATAAAAAGGAGAACAGATGTACAATTATAATAGCAATATTTACAATCAAGCATATGGTATTTCTTCCCTTGCAGAAGGCATGTCGCTTAAACGTTGCAAACATACAAAAGGAACATTTTTATTAACCGGGAACGGGATGGGACCGGGTTCTTCCATTTGACCACCCAAGCAAACTTAAAACTTGATGCTTTCGGTATTGCCCATATGGGCCGGGTAAAAAGTTCCTTACCCGGCAGTCTCTCAGAGGCCCCATATCCAGGGGACCCCTGACCCGGAGGGTAGTCACCGGTTCCCATGGTGACGGGACCTCGTCCTCCTCTGCCACAGGCCCTTCCTCCAACCAGCCTCTCCGGAGACTGCAGGACCTGAAAGGGTTGTCCGGGGATTATTTACAAGCCCAAAAGTTATTGGGTGGCCTGCGAGTTCTCAGCCATGTTCATTTAAACTTTAAAACTTCAACCTTGTGGCGGGTTCCGGCTCCTTTAAGGCCGGCCATTTTCAGGACACATGCCTGCAAAGTGCCCCAGCTGCCGACAGTACCTGCAGAGTGCCATCATTGTGTTTCCGAAGATGCCAATGACGAGCGGGGCCTCATCCTCCAAAACGTACTCCGTATCATCCCCTGAGCTACTGCCATCTGTCGTCTCCGGTTCTGAGTTGGCGCTTACGGGGTCTTCCGGGCCGGGCACCGCTCCCGTCACGGCCGGGTGGACTGCCGGGGCCGACATCCTTCCTGCAGCAGACGGTTTGCCGCCAGCTGTCGCATGGGGAGTCACCACCGGAGCCTCTGGACCCGCCGCTCCTGCGACCGGAGCGGGAGCTGTAACCTCCTCCTCGCCGGAGGCATTCTCCGCAGTCGGCGCGGGGCCGGCATCAGGCTTGGGAGCAGACATCCTCCATTTGCTCCCCCTTGGTCATTTCGCAGCACTCCCTTCTTTTGCTGGGTAGTTTTGCTTTTCGACCGCGCGCTTTGCTGCACGGCCGTGTTCCCAGGGGGTGGGGCTTCGGCTTTCACGCCCTTTCTGTGGGAAAGAAGACTCTGGCAGGAATCTTCGCGCCAAAAGATGGCGGCAAGATGGCGGATTCTGCAAATTTCGCAACGGATCACCGCTGACTTCACTTCAATGCGCACTTCACTAGATAAGTGAATAGGTAAGTATCCTGTTCGTGACGCCAGAAGAGTCAATGTGTACTGCCCCGCGCTCGGCTGCAGCCGACCCGCTCGGATCCGGGCTCGTTGGTGGGTGGCTCTAGCGCCTCCGGACCCGGGGTCACTTCACTCTGAAAGGGGATGCTGGCGCTTTTAGTGGGGGTTAAGTAGGTGCATGGCCGAAGCCGCGCTTGAGTTCGTGACGCCACCCACGGGATGTGGTGAAGGTAGACACCACCGCTGCAGTTACGGGGCACCCGGGGGAGATGGTAGTGCAGCAAGATGTTAACCCCTCTGTGGGCAGGGATGGTGGCCCCGGGGCTCGCTGGGGATAGCTGGGCAGTGCAGGGCGGTGCGCAGCCGGATGGCACTGTTGTACTCACTGTTATTGACAGATACAAGTCTCTGGTAAACAAAGTTGATGGTGGCCAGTGCCCGCAGCCCACTGCGTCTCGTCCCCCACCCGGTTCGGTGGTCTTGGCCTTTCTCCTGCACCGTGTTGTGTATTTGGGCTGCCTGCACTTCAGCGACGGGAGTCTGCTCCCTGGCTTTGTGGATGCCGGGAGAGCCCTTTTGCCTGCAGACGTTGGCCCGTGGGATCTCTCTGCCTGTGCAGTGGCTTTCTATCCCCCTCGGTGGGCTGTTGTCTTCAGTCGGGACTTGGGTGGGAAAGGACCTATAGTCCATACCGCAATCAGTTAATTAACTCAGTCCAGTGGATTCAGGGTCTGAGTACCCCCCTGTGTGCTCTGTTTTCCGAGTTGGTTCCCCGGGTCGGTACCGGCGGGCCACTACCCTGTCCCGGTCCACCACGGTTCCACCAAGCCGTCTTCCCGGCTCCTGCAGGCTAAGGCCACCGTATGCCTCCTAGTCAAAGGTGCCCGGGCTCCAACCCCGACACCTGTCAGACTCCTCTCACTACTCACTCACTGACTGACTTGAACTCTGTTTCCTGCCTCAGGCCCTCTGAACTCCTCGGTTGGCATGGCCAACCGCCTGGCTCTGCCCCATGGTGTGCCAATTAAGCACTGAGGGAGGTGACTAGGGTTTAATGGTTGGCTGATGTTACCTTATTGGCGAACAGGTGTTGTACGGGAGTCTATCTGTGACTACCTGGCTAGTCCAGGGCATCACATACACACTGACAATAACACAATTCAGGAGGATGTCTTTTGTGGGCTGATTTACCGCCTTCTGCTCTCCTACTCAGTTACTTCAAACAGCAGCTGCAGGTTGCATTATTTCTAGGAAACCAAAAAAAATAAGTTGGCGCATGAGTTGGTATACATGACACTTCCAGTATAAGTGCATGTTCACACTGGCCATAAAATAAAGCAAACCCAAGATTAAAATAATATGGACATAAACCCTGTTATATCTAAATAAAAGCATAATGCATATAAACATAAGATACTTAGTAAACACTATTTTTGATCAAAAAAGTGTAAAGCTAGTGTGAACATGCGATTATAAGTTGCATGTATACCAACTCATGTTGGTAATTTTTGTGGTTTCTTTGTAGTCTCTTGTACTCAGTACAAATAGGGTTTGACCCCCTTTTCACTGAGCTGGGCATTTCATTCTATGCTTCCCATGACTGTGTGTCCATAGTCGGGACCCAGTCATTCTCTACCCTTATTCAGATTGAGGTCTGTGTTGACACATGGTAAGGTTTTAATACTAGAGTGCGTTAGGTATCGTCCCAATTTGGGTACACCTTGTTGCGGTGGGATGGCTTTATGTTTTTTTTGATCAAAAATAGTGTTTACTAAGTACCCTATGTTTATTTATATGCATTATGCTTTTATTTAAATTACAGCAGGGTCCATATGTTCATCTTGGGTTTTCGCCATTATTTCTAGGCTCGGTGATATACCAAGATTACTGGGCAATGGGTGTATATACACCAGCTTCAGGATCCCCTATGTGGTGCATATACATCAGCCTTATGGTATCCTATGTGGTGTATATGCACAAGACTCAGTGTAGCCCTATGTGATATATACATACCAATCTTGGTGTCTCCTATGCGATACATATAAATAATAAAGGGAACACTAAAATACCATTGTGTTGTTTCAGTGTTCCCTTTATTTTTTTGAGCAGTATCTGTCAGAACATCTATTTAAGTTTTCAAAGAAATGATGACAATAAATAGTAAAAAATTTATATTAGTAAAAGGTCATTTTAAAAGGCAGATTATTTAAATATGGTTTTTATGTTAAAGTAGCTGTAGAATCTGGCATTGCCCAGGATAGTAACTAATAGGGATGAGTGAATGTATTCACCACTATTCGGTATCTGACGGATAATTGGGTATTCAAGGTATTTGCTATCCGACGGCTAATATGGTATTCGCTCCGATACTTTCATTTTCATTTCTGGACTTCCTGCCGCCTTTTTCCAGCCAATGAACACATCTGATGTTGCTTGCCTTCACAGTAACGCCGCAGCCATCTTTGTTGTGGTGTTACTATGATTGGCTTGGCCGCACAGTGTCATAGGGGCAATATAAGCCAGCGGCCATTTTGGACAGTCGGTCTCTCCCTCTCTCTTTCTTTCTCACCGATGACGGATGCGGCGCTGCACGGCTGTCACACTGTGGTGAGTTCTCCAGCTTTTGAAAATGCCGGCCTCACATTATTCCATCTCGTATTCCCTGCTTTCCCCACCTACCGGCGCATATGATTGGTTGCAGTCAGACACGCCCCCATGCTGAGTGACAGCTGTCTTACTGCAACCAATCACAGCTGCCGGTGTGCGGGTCTATATCGTGTAGTAAAAAAAAAAAAAATAATTTAAAACAAAACAACGACGTGCGGTCCCCCCCCAAATGATACCCAGCCGAGGTAAGCATACAGCAGCAGGCCGGTATTCTCAGGCTGAGGGCGAGGGCCATGGTTACGGTCCCCCCTCTTGCAGCCGAGAATATCAGCCCGCTGATGCCCCGAGAATGTTGCATCCATTAGATGCAACAGTCCAGGCGTGCCACCGGCCCTTCCCGATTGCCATCATGCGGTGACAATCGGGGTAAAAAGGAGTTAATAGCAACACATCGCTAAGTCCAAGATTAGTACTGGCAGCGTCTGACATGCCATCACTAATCTGTAAGTAAAGTAAATAAACACAACACCGAAAAATCCTTTATTTGAAATAAAACACCAAAAATCCCCTCTGTCACCACTTTATTAACCCTTCAAATATCCAGGTCCAGCGTAATCCACACTGATTCAGCGACGTCTGTGAGCAAGTGCTCAATGCAGCCTCATTCCGTAAACGAAGCTGCAGGGGTAGCTCCAGGTCATTTCTCACGGTCGGTGATGTCAGCACATTACCGCTCGCGAGAACTTCAGTGCTGCCGTAAAGCACAACTCAGAGTGACATCACTGACCGGCAGTGACTTTGCGAAACTCAGATCCAAGCTCCCGCAGGGTCACTGCTCCATCACATATACTGTTGGGGGGGGGAACACATACATCACAAATAAAACTGTAACATCATCTATCCATCTATCCATCTATCCATCCATCTATCTATTCATCTATCCATTATCTATCTGTTTATCTATTTGTCTGTCTATCTATCGGATAGATAGATAATGGAGGGATAGATAGAGGGATAGATAGATGGATAATAGATAGATATAGATAGATAGAGGAATAGATAGATAGATAATGGAGGGATAGATGCACTCTAACAGGAACAGACAAATACACCTACTTGGCCCTGGAAATTCACCAGTCAGGGAGCTTCAAACAAGCCATAGAGACCCTGAAAAACAAGGCCTGCAAAACCTTTTATGCCATCCGAAGGAAATTGTATCATCTGAAGCCACCAGTGAGGGTCTGGCTAAAAATCTTCGATTCCATCATCACCCCTATCCTCCTATACGGCAGCGAAGTCTGGGGCCCCCACACTTACCCAGATTGGTCAAGGTGGGATTCCAGCCCAACAGAAATATTTCACCTGGAATTCTGTAAGCACCTTCTCCACGTCCATCGAAGCACTTCCATCAGTGCCTGTCGAGCCGAGCTGGGCAGATTCCCTCTACACCTAGCAGCTCTAAAGAGGTCACTATCATTTCAGGCTCATCTACAGATGCGCTCAGTTCGCTAGGAAGTGAAACCACTATTTACCGTTCAGCACGTATTTAGTATCTATCATGTGACCCACTGTGTTACTAGTCATGTGAGCGGTGATGTCGGTGGTTGCATGCGCTCAGTTCTCTAGGAAGTGAAAACACTATTTAACGTTCAGCACGTATCTAGTATCTATCATATGACCCACTGAGTTACTAGTCACGTGAGCGGTGATGTCGGTGGTTGCGTAACAGGGGATTGCAGGAAGTAGATCCCCATGGTGATCGGGACGCACCATCTGACTCACGGGTCACATGGGTGGTGACGCTACGGGTCACGTGATCGCACTGGAGTGGTGACGCCGGTGTTTACTTGATAGGGGAATCCAGGAAGTAGATCCCCATAGCGACGGGGACGCACCACCCGACTCATAGGCTACGTGAGTGATGACGCTGAGGATCACGTGATCGCATGGTTCCAGGAAATACCTTTCCTGGACAATCAGGGTGCACGCACCATATGCAGATTTGTATAACGGCATTTGATTTGTTGATTCACTCCGCACAGTCTGTTCTGCACAAACCCATTAGTCACTAGGTGTATTTAAACTTCGGTGTCTCCCATTCTGGTCACACTCCTTGAGAAAGCTAGAGTGAAACACGTGTCGGAGTGAGGGGCCACGGACAGCTATCACCACCCTTATTATTGGTAAATATACTGCCATATGTTACCATGCCTCTTGTATGTGTTCATGATTGCTTTCTATGCTGACTTGTCCACTGTAATTGAATCTGGAAATTCTATTAACTATTAAGTGTCTGATATGTTATTTTAGTAAAAAACCTTTTTAACTAAAAGATATTTGATTGACTACCTCATTCACTTTTAAATATTTATATATTTATGAAGCTTCATGTATTCTAGCCATTGAAACAAAGCAGCACTAGAATTACAGTGACTGTTTATGAGGCTGTTGGTTCATTTTTGCACAAACTGTATATCTGGGTGATAACCACTTCAGTCCCTATAAATTTGGTATGTGTCGCCCTGGGCAAGCCAGGGGACACAGGTCACAACACCACCACACCCCACACTCCAGGTAGGCACATCACAGCTAACCTACAAATCCTTGTTGCCTTCCTCCAGGAGTCTGATGATGCACACCAGGGGGGTGGGCCAGGCGGTTGGCTCCGCCCACCGAGGAGCTCACAACTCTGGAGGCAGGAAGAAACCAGGCAGTTGAGTCCAGGAGGAGGAAGTGGAAGGAGTAACAACAGAGATTAGCCCAGGCAGGGCAAGTGTGAGGAGCTAAAGTGGAGGAGTTAAGAAAGTGAAAGTGAAAGTAGTAAAGGAGGAAAGCAAGTAAAGTGACAGAAGAGAAGGACAGCCTGAAGGGTCCAGCTTTGTGAGGGCCAGAACAGCAAGGTCAGCAACGGCGGTGACTGTCTGGAGGGGGACCGTTTGGAAGTTCCTGGAAGGACCCCGTTGGCTGTGTGCCCGGTGGTCTGGAGCAGTGTTCCGAAGGACAGTCAGCACCAGGGCAGGGGCCTCTCGGACCCCGGCAAGGCTATGAGTCGCCAGATTTGCCAAATCCGTCAGTGACGGGGACGCAGCTCCCCCAACAACCAAGTCCCGAGTGAAGGCAACAGCCCAACCTGAACCGGGGAGACACCGCCACCGCCAGGGCATCAGTTTCCCCAGGGCCAGCGCCTGCGGGCAAAGTGTAGAGCTCCTCCGGCCCAGATTGCAGCCGGGGAGCGGGTAACCGGAGGGAATCCACCGATACCACAAGTCAAACAAAGGTGCAAGGAAGAGGGACATCACCGTCACCTACCGGGAGTGCAGGTGCAGCCGTCTGTGGGACCGTCCTACCAGCCGTTTGGTTTACCGTACAAACTGTGTCCGTGTGTCAGGCTGAGTGAGTACCATAGTGCCGCAAGGCACAGCGCTGCCCCCGCGTCCCTGCGCCCTCCAGGCCCTACACTTCACATCTCATCACCGGGCCCCGGGATCACCAACCCCTACCCACGGAGGGGCAACACAACACCTGGCTGCTCCGCATCACCATCCCCGGGACCCCCATATTGAGCAGCGGTGGTGCAATCACCACAACCGTGGGTGGCGTCACGAACTATAACAATCCCCACATCCAACCACAAACACCCCCTTTCAGTCACGGGCGAGGAGTGTCGCTCGAGAAACCCCGGGATCCGGCCCACAGCTCGAGCCACCAGGAGCAGCTGCCGGACCCGAGCAGAAGGGGTGAGCGCGGTGTGCTGACACCCTCCTCCCCGCCCGCGACAACTTGGCGTCACGAACAGGATCTTACCGCTCTGCCGTCTGGTAGAGGTGCGCCTTGTTACCGCCGGAGGTATCCGGCAGGAAAATTTCAGAAGCCGCCATCTTTGGCGCGAAAAGTTCCCGCTCGAGCGTCTTCTCGAGCAGTAGAGGCGCGAAGGCCAAAACCCCGCCCCGAGAGAGGAGGGGCCGGAGAGAGCTAAGGGGGACGAAATGGCGGCTGGCCGCATGTAAGCGCGGCTATGGAAGCAGGGACGCCAGGACCCTGCGGCCATTTACTGGTTCCTGGAAGAGGCCGCTGCTAAAGATGCTGAGTCCGACCAACAACACCGTGGTCCCCGCGCTGGTCCACAGGCAGCTCCTCCTGGAGGAGCGGGAGGCCGACATGGTGGAAGTGGTGGCTGCTATGTGGAGATGCGAGGTGGAGGAAGATTTGGAGGAACGGGTAAGAGACCCACGTCCCTGTATTCCCGAGGGATCGGCCGCTGCGGCTGAGGGGCCCGGCCTACACCCGTTAACCCTGCTGCCTCTCCCGCTACCCGCATTAGCTGCTGCTGCCCCGCCACTAGGCCCGCTACCACCACCACCGGTAGCGGTACCCTGCCAATCTGCCTCGGCGGACCGACCTGCAGCAGAAGCTCATGACCACCCTGAACCGCTTCTATGGAAGAAGCCAAAGGCCGAGCCCGTCAGCAAAGATGCACCGGAGGCACGGCGGGGATGCAGCTGCCAGGAGGCAGAGGAGGCCATGTCACAGCGGGGTCCCTCACTACTGAAGGTGCCGGTCGTAGCCGACACGGAGGGACTCTGGCTGGGTCCGTCCCCCGCACACGCTGAACCGGCGCAAACAGAAAGTACTCCCGGCTGGGAGCGGCGGCAACAGCAGCTGCGCAGGGAGATCGATGCCCGAGAGGGGTGTAGAGCGGATGTGCATGCCCGCATGAATATGGAAGAAGATCGCCTGCAGCGAGCTACCATTGGGGTCCAGAGCGGTGCACCATGTGAAGGTGGCACTAGAGCCCCACGAGTGAGAATGGACTGTTGAGCCGCAAAAGGCAGCGGAGTGCCGCTGCACAGTCCCCGTTGGGACCACCACTGAAGTTGTTGTTTGTTTGAAAGTTTGAAGAATGATAAAAGAATGATGAAAAATGATTACCGAACAGTAACCAGATTTGCTTTGTGATTTGAACCGGCAGGAGCCGGCACCGTTGTCCCCGTGGGGACCGTTTAAAGTTAGTTTTGCATGGGAACTATCCATGGACAAGCCCGTGAACTTGCAGGGCAACCACAAACGTTAAGTGGCTTGTAAATATGTTGGTTACCGTTACCGTTTCCGCCATACCGCCTCCGGAGAGGCAGGTTGAAGGGAGGGCCCTCAGCAGAGCAGGCTGGGGCCCAGCCACCAAAGGAACCGGTGGCCACCCTCTGGAGGAGAAGGACAGATCCCGCTCGGGTAACTTGTGCTGGACTGTGGGTCAAGGGGTGCTGCCTGGGTTTTAGGGGCAGCATCAGGGCCAGGTTGCTTGGGTGGGAGAGAGCGGAAACCGTGACCGTATACCGTTGCAACGTTTAAGTAAATGTGCCTCCCGTCTTGGGAAGAGTTTTGATTAAAAATGTTATTTATGTTTTCTTAACCCTGTTACCCCTTTTTCAGAAAAATAAAACCGGTGTAGGACGGCAGCCCGCGGACGGTCTGCATTTTGCTAAGGGGGAATGTGTCGCCCTGGGCAAGCCAGGGGACACAGGTCACAACACCACCACACCCCACACTCCAGGTAGGCACATCACAGCTAACCTACAAATCCATGTTGCCTTCCTCCAGGAGTCTGATGATGCACACCAGGGGGGTGGGCCAGGCGGTTGGCTCCGCCCACCGAGGAGCTCACAACTCTGGAGGCAGGAAGAAACCAGGCAGTTGAGTCCAGGAGGAGGAAGTGGAAGGAGTAACAACAGAGATTAGCCCAGGCAGGGCAAGTGTGAGGAGCTAAAGTGGAGGAGTTAAGAAAGTGAAAGTGAAAGTAGTAAAGGAGGAAAGCAAGTAAAGTGACAGAAGAGAAGGACAGCCTGAAGGGTCCAGCTTTGTGAGGGCCAGAACAGCAAGGTCAGCAACGGCGGTGACTGTCTGGAGGGGGACCGTTTGGAAGTTCCTGGAAGGACCCCGTTGGCTGTGTGCCCGGTGGTCTGGAGCAGTGTTCCGAAGGACAGTCAGCACCAGGGCAGGGGCCTCTCGGACCCCGGCAAGGCTAGGAGTCACCAGATTTTCCAAATCCGTCAGTGACGGGGACGCAGCTCCCCCAACAACCAAGTCCCGAGTAAAGGCAACAGCCCAACCTGAACCGGGGAGACACCGCCACTGCCAGGGCACCAGTTTCCCCAGGGCTAGTGCCTGCGGGCAAAGTGTAGAGCTCCTCCGGCCCAGATTGCAGCCGGGGAGCGGGTAACTGGAGGGAATCCACCGATACCACAAGTCAAACAAAGGTGCAAGGAAGAGGGACATCACCGTCACCTACCGGGAGTGCAGGTGCAGCCGTCTGTGGGACCGTCCTACCAGCCGTTTGGTTTACCGTACAAACTGTGTCCGTGTGTCAGGCTGAGTGAGTACCATAGTGCCGCAAGGACAAGCGCTGCCCCCGCGTCCCTGCGCCCTCCAGGCCCTACACTTCACATCTCATCACCGGACCCCGGGATCACCAACCCCTACCCACGGAGGGGCAACACAACACCTGGCTGCTCCGCATCACCATCCCCGGGACCCCCATATTGAGCAGCGGTGGTGCAATCACCACAACCGTGGGTGGCGTCACGAACTATAACAATCCCCACATCCAACCACAAACACCCCCTTTCACTCACGGGCGAGGAGTGTCGCTCGAGAAACCCCGGGATCCGGCCCACAGCTCGAGCCACCAGGAGCAGCTGCCGGACCCGAGCAGAAGGGGTGAGCGCGGTGTGCTGACACCCTCCTCCCCGCCCGCGACAGGTACATGTGGGACTTTAGAAAATTCTATTCTGTCTGTGACCCTGTATGTTACATCTATTACTTAGCACCCTTTTCTTGCTGTCTATTTATGAATTTTAATATATACTAATAAAGAGTTTGTTTTAAATTTCTAACGTTGTCACTTCGTTAATTGATCATGCACACATGATCAATGTTGTTTGAAATATTGTATTGAAGTGCAGTTATGCTATTTTTTTGGACAATTTATTGTAAATCATCTACAGAGTAGCAATCCAAGCTCCCATCACCACAAAGCTCTGATATATACACGTGGTCCAGGTGAACCAGGACACCTGGCACAGCTATCCCAAACCCAACTGGACAAAATGACCAATCACACCAGCCTGACAAAAAACAGAATCAGGAAGATGGTAGACGAGGGCCAGGAGAGGTATGTCAGTGACTGGAGGACCGACATCAACACCTCACAGAAACTGACCACGTACCAGAATCTACAGAGAGATATCAGACTGGCCCCATATCTGGAAAAACTCCAAGACCACATAGACCGCAGAACCCTGAGCCGATATAGACTCAGTGCCCACAGCCTAGCCATTGAATCCAGCCGACACAAGCAGAGCTACAAGCCAAGGGAGGACATACTGTGCCAGCACTGTGACCTGGAGGCCCTGGAGGATGAAACCCACTTCCTGCTACACTGCACCAAGTACTCAGCAGTGAGGGATACTCACTTCAGGAGACTCTCCGATCTCTTCCCGTATTTCAGCTCCATGAAGGAGGAAGAGAAAACATATATCCTTCTGGGGGAATAAGAGAGCGCATTGGAGATAGCAGCACGGTATTGTGATACCAATATGATATGACTGAAAGAATGAGTGTGATTAGATAGGAATCATAATCAAAAGATAGGAGTGATCCCAGATATTATCTGATCTATCCATAATTCAGTATCAGAGAGAGATGTCCCCTGGCTGACCCATTTTACCATGATGAAGAATACGTGTCAAGCAGATCTTGAACAAACCACGATTATGAGGAAGTAACGTTTACAGTTCTAACAGTCAGGAAACTCGTGGTTAATTGACAACAGGTGTAAGGAAACTGGCATGTAAAATTCACGGCTCCTTGCAATATCTCTACTACCGCATGGAATAATCCTGTCTGGACAGTTAAAAAGAGTGATAGCTCCTGGCGCATGACAGTTGATTATAGGGAGTTAAACAAGAATACTCCTCCTTTGACAGCTGCAGTTCCGGATACAATAACGATTGTGGAAAATATTCAGACTCACTCCGGAACTTGGTATGCAGTAATTGATTTGGCAAATGCTTTCTTTACCATACCTATAGAAGAGAAGGCTCAAGATCAATTTGCATTCACTTGGTTAGGGAGACAATATACCTTTACCAGGTTACCCCAAGGATGGCTATATAGCCCCACAGTCTGTCACCGGACGGTGGCAGAGCATTTGGATGGATTCGATCTACCATCAGAAATGCAGATCTCACATTATATCAATGATATAATAATACAAGGACAAGATGAGCAAAGTGTGAACGATTAATTGACAAAACTGGTTGCTCATATGAGGAGTAAATGATGGGAAATCAATGATGCCAAGGTTCAAGAACCGTCTCAGGTGGTACATTTTTTTAGGGATTCAGTGGAACAAAGGGCACAGAGAGATCTTGCCCAATGCCAGACAGAAAATTATTAATTTTCCGGTCCTTAAATCCAAACAGGAGACTCAGTCTTATATTGGATTGTTTGGTTTTTGAAGACAACATATCCCTCATTTGGGAAAAATGTTGGCTCCTTTTGTACAAAGTAACGAGGAAAAATATGAGTTCCACTGGGGAGAGGAACAGCAAAATGCGTTTGAGATGGTCAAGGAAGTGTGGCAAGATATTGAAGAGATTATTCAATCTACCAAGACCATTGCATTTCATGTCACTTCTCATGTCCCTACTAACTCACTTGAATGTTTGTTTAATTCAGAAGCAGATAAAGCAGCAGCCATCAGACAAGTCAGTCCAACAGTTGACAAGGCAAGGTACAGCTGTTTGGGCACACCAGAAAGAGCGACACCTTATTCAGCAGGTTTAGACCTCAGTACATTGGAAACTGTCGTGGTACCCCCAGGTAAGGTAAAACCAATTTCAACAGGATTGGGTTGCCAGATACCAAAGGATCATTATGGTCAAATAGCCACTCGTTCTAGTTTAGCGTTGAAAGGAGCCATAGTGGTGGGAGGGGTAATAGATGCAGATTATCAGAGAGAAATCAAGGTACAGATGCTAAATTTGGGAAATTAACCTTTGATATTGATGAAACACCAGAAGGTGGCTCAGATGTTGATAATTCCAATAAACTTGTCTGAGATAAGAGAAGGAACTGCCCAGGCAGAATTAACAATACGGGGTACTAAAGGTTTTGGATCCTCTAATATTACAAATGTAGGAGCAAAGATATTGATTCAAAACCTCCAAGGACCACCCTCAGAGGCAGAGGTAATAGCGGTCGGAAAAGATCGTACACTCCTGATAATGAGACCAGGAGTGGAGAAGTGGGAATATGTACCACAAGAAAAATGTTATTTACGAGAATAATAGGGTATCTCTATTTGCAGATGGTGTTGTAAATAAGCGGAATCCATGGTATTGGTTACTGGGAAGAGCTCGATCGTGATGAGATGGAGAAATTCCTGTGTTTGATGTTCGCCTCTTTGGTCATTGGATGGACAAGTCTACATCTGGAGGAACCTGTGGCGAATAAATTTCTGACGCACCCTCACATTTTAACTCATGCGCTGAACACAGCAGCTAACACACAGATTGCTGGATCTGTACACATTCTCCGGTTACAGCCACCAGTATCCCTTATCTGGATATCCCAGTATCGATGGAGGAAATCTTAAAGTGGAAAAGTTGTTCTGATCATCTTGCTGATAAAGACACTCGAAATGTTTGTCTATGGAATACTACAGTACCCATTCTCGTAGTGGAATGGATCAATCTTCCATGGTGGTAAGGCAATTTGAGTGGAACAATCGCCAATTTACAATATCTGGCTTTTAAGGGAGGAATTTGGGTACCAAGAAATAATACTGGACTGACTAACCTGGGATTTATCCCTATGGGGAATATAAAAACTAGTTTTGGGACAGCTATAAATACTGTAGATGCTTTTAAACCCAGCTTACTGGAAAGGACAATTCATGATATGTTATGGCCGTATGACTAGTGAAACTTGTAGTAACATATCGGGAAATTGAATGTGTAATAATTCCTCTGAATATCGAGCAAATGCCAAAACACATGATATTCAAGGGAGCTTTTCAGATAATATTGCTTTTAGTTTTAATATACATAGTAGTGAAAGTGATTATATTTGTGATTCAACGTTTATTTAAACAAACCAAGAAAACAAAATTTGTGGCAAACGATATCTCTTTGTCATGGTATGGTGTATTCCGAGTGATCTTCCTCTAGTGGAATACTGATGATAGAAAATAATCCCTGGGATCAAGGACCGATTGTGATACCAATGTGATATGACTGAAAGAATGAGTGTGATTAGATAGGAGTGATCCCAGATATTATTTGATCTATCCATAATTCAGTATCAGAGAGAGATGTCCTCTGGCTGACCCATTTTTACCATGATGAAGAATACGTGTCAGGCAGATCTTGAACAAACCACGATTATGAGGAAGTAACGTTTACAGTTCCAACGGTCAGGAAACTCGTGGTTAATTGACAATAGGTGTAAGGAAACTGGCATGTAAAATTCACGGCTCCTTGCAATATCTCCAGGAAACTGTGGTCGGGCAGTGGTCAACTGGCAAAATGTGCAGGAAGCTACTGGTACCCACAACAGCTTGTGGTCAAGTTACATGAACATGACTCAGCTGTCACCTGCTGGTCACCAATTCACCACTCAGTAGACACAATGTACAAAGTTTCCTATAAAAATACCGAACTCGCTTAATGAGATAGGGAACCTTTCCAGGACGCTGAAGTGTACACACCACTCCTGTGATGCAAAAGGCCGGGTTGTTCCTTCTCACTAATCGAATCCCTCCGATGAGAAAGGATTGCTACAACATAACGGTAATGTTGATGCATATTTCTGTTATTGTATAAGATTCTATGACTATAAAGTAGTTCTAATGCCTATGTACCATTGACTATTCATGTGCTATTAAAATAAATAGTATCTTGCTATAAAGAATGTTAGTATTCGTGCCTGATTAGGATATCAGTGAGCGCTTCGTAAGTTCGGGCTTTCAGCCCCTTTTTAGTAGAATTTAGCAAGACAGGTATGTGAGCGAATGTCATAGACTTCGAGAAAGAGAACTATGATAAGCCATGGACTTCCATAGCCCCCATCCCAGATGTGGCCCTACAGTACCCACCATGGATGTGCCCCATCCACCCTTACTACAATCCCCACCCTGGATATGCCCCATCATAAGCCATGGACTTCCATAGCTCCCACTCTAGATGTGCCCACACAGTCCCCACCCTGGTTGTGCCCCGTCCATCCTTCCTACAGTCCCCACCCACCATCCCCACAGTCCCAGTCCCTAATGTACACTTGCTTTGGAAAAACTAATTTGTATTTGGTCCTGCCAAAAAATCTTATTTTATTTGATTTGATATAGACAGATAGATAGATAGAGAGAGGGATAGATGGATAGATAGATAATGGATAGATAGGGGGATAGATAGATAGAGGGATAGATGGATAATGGATAGATAGAGGGATAGATGGATAGATAATGGATAGATAGGGGGATAGATTGATGGATAGATAGATAGAGGGATAGATAGATGGATCGACCGATAGATAATGGATAGATAGATCAATAGATAGAGGGATAGATTGATAGAGGGATAGATAGATCAATAGATAGATAGAGGGATAGATAGATAATGGATAGCGGGATAGAGAGATAGCTAGATAGAGGGATAGATAGATATATAGATAAAAATGGATAGATGGATAGATGGACAGGCAGACAACTGTCAAACACATATATAATGTCCCAACTCCATGTATATTCTAAGCTGGCACTCTTTAGGGACTTTCATGTGGCACTAAAGGGTGCCTAGCCTTGTATTTAGCCAAAAAAAATAAGTAATTAAAAAAAAAGCGACGTGGGGTCCCCCCCATTTTTGATAGCCAGCTAGGGTAAAGCAGATGGCTGCAGCCTGTAGACCACAGCTGGCAGCTTTACCTTGGTTGGGGATCCAATTTGGAGGGCCCCCAGGCTCTTTTTTTTATAATTATATATAAATAGATAATTAAAAAAAATGGGGTTCCCCCCAAATTGATTCACCAGCCAAGGTAAAGCGGACAGCTGTGGTCTGGTATTCTCAGGGTGGGAAGGTCCATAGTTATTGGCCCTTCCCAGCCTAAAAATAGCAGGCCACATCCGCCCCAGAAGTGGCGCATCCATTAGATGCACCAATCCTGGTGCTTCGAACCAGCTCATCCCGTTGCCCTGGTGCGGTGGCAAACGGGGTAATAAATGGGGTTGATACCAGATGTGTAATGTTACTTGACATCAAACCCAGCAGTTTGTGATGTCATGGCATCTATCAGATACCCGACATCACCAACTGTCAGTAATACAAATAGAAAAAAATAGATGACAAAAATAAATAATCCCCTGTAATCCATTTTGGAAGTTCCACGACGACTCTGGACCTTCTAGAATATGGGGGGCATGCTCAGGGAATGTGTCCCCCATTTTCTAGGAGTGCAGACCCTCCATGTGAGGAGTGTGGGTGCAAAGAATCTGCACTTACCCTCCCCGGGTCACAGCAGCAGTGTGCATGCAGCCAGCGCAGCTCATACTGAACACAGGAAGCTGAGCTGACACCCACGCTCTGCGCATGCGCCTAGCGTTTATTGTGAAGGAGGAGGGATGTGAGGGATCACCTCGGCAAAAAGATAAAAACACCGGGGGAATACTGGGAAACACCAGGGGTTATGGGTGGTTACTTAGCTCGACCCGGGGAGGAGTTTTCATATGTCATGGCACATGCGACAGAAATCAGAGGAAGAGGGTGAATGCGGGCAGCACATTGGTGTGCGAACTGTCATCTTGGAGGAATCGGGTGGGGGCAGAAATGCAGTGAGGCACCTTCTACAGCCTGTGCCCATATTGATTCTGCCTTTTCCCATCCATTTCAGCCTCTTCCTCAGTCACCACAGTTCACCGACAGGTCCAACATGAAATTATTCTGGTTTCCCATAGACTTGCATTGGGGGATCGAATATTCGCGAATACTAGAATATCTGCGAGGTTTTCGTCGGATATTCGGCAAAGCGAATAATAGGGTATTCGATCATCCCTAGTAACTAAGTCTCTCTCTCTCTCACTCTCCCTCTCACTACTGAAATCATAGTAACTCAGACATAAGCTGTCTTATATCAAGAATGTCCTTTATTACCTATAGCAACCAACCAGAGCTCTTTGATCTGTAACAAAATAGAAACATACCTGTCATTGGTTGCTATAGACCACCTGATAAATATCCAGGGTAACTCAAAACAGCCAATATATTGCCTCAAACATTCAAACAGTTTCCATGTGTGTATCTGTTTCTGTATATGTGTATTTCTGTGTGTCTCTTTCTATCTGTGCCTCTCTTTGTCTGTGTGTGTGCCTCATTCTGTGTGCGTGTCTCTGTGTGTCTCTTTCTGTGTGTCTCTTTTTGTGTGTGTGTTTTTCTGGGGGTGTGTCTGTGTATCTTTCTGCGTGTGTGTCTCTTTCTGCGTGTGTGCGTCTCTTTCTGTGTGTGCATATTTCTTTCTCTGTCCATAATGAGTCTATTAGAACAGATCAATTCCCAGCTCCATTGACATTAAGGTCAATTAATGTCCTCACTCTGGATTACAAAGGTGTCTACTTATTGCTGTTCCACTTCCAGTATCCAGCCATTTTCATACTCACCTCAAGAGGATCTACACTTCTTTTCATTCCACAAACTAAGGAAGAATGAATTGATCGATGATCTGGATTTACACTTCCAACCTAGCATATATGGATGCTAATATGCAAAACTATATGAATCATCAGATTTCTATGTGGCTTTTTAATCTAGAATTTTGAATTACACCTCCACATAAATATATATAGATGCAGCGTTGGATTCTCAACTGACTGTTTTTTAATCTTAATTTTTATTTCCAGCTGAGCACATTGGTCCTTTTGACTGTTGGATCTTCAGTGCTCTTTCACGAACTTTAGCCTCACCAAGGCAGGCACATTTCCTCCTGGCTTATTTAACTAGGAGAAAACTGCCATCAGGGAGAAGACTCTCGTATCTGTTTTTTTTTTTGTTTTTGTTTTTTTTTGTCTTCTGTTAAGATTTTTTTTTTGTATAATCCAGTTAGTTGCATATTTATAGTTGTATAAATAAATCAAGTTCTAATTTATTTACAGACTATACTAAGTTCTCTTATACCTATAGCGCTCAAGCCTATATTAAATATTAAGTAAGATTACTACTGTATTTAATTTTTTATTTGTTTTCCTTCTCTCTTCTCTTTCATCCAACCCTTCTCTTACCCACACCTTTACTTTCATGTGGTGCCCTGGACAAGCCAGGTCGTCACAGGTACTACACCAACACACCCCACACCCCGGCTAGGTACACCGAAGTCAAACACAAATCCTTGTTGCCTTCCTCCAGGGGATGATGTCCACACCAGGGGGTGGGCCAGGCGGTTGGTCCTGCCCACCGAGGAGTTCACAGTCCTGGAGGCGGGAAAAGGGATCAGTTTCGAGTAGAGTTCAGTTGGAGAGAGTGAAGTGGTAGGAGAGGAGACTGACCATGTCCGGGTGTGTGGCCTGGGCACCCAGCAAGGTTGGCAGACGGTGGTGACCGTCTGCGGGAGAGGTTGATTGGAGTGAACCGTACGGACCGGGGACGGGCGGTGGCCCACCGGTACCGGATCGGGGAGTGAAGAGAAGCCAGCACCATTCGGCAGGGCCTATGGACCCCGACCAGGCTAGGAGTCGCCGTAAAACCTGTCAAATCCGTTAGCGAAGGGAACCTCCGGGGTTTCCCAGCAGCCAAGACCCGATTGAAGGCAACAGCTCATACCGTAGAGAGAAACACAGTCACCGCCAAGGCTACAGTTCCCAGGGCCAGAGCCTGCAGACAAAAGGGGCTCCCTCAGCATCCATCCAAGCTGGGGAGCGGGTTACCGGTGGAAAGCCACTGGAACCGTAAACAGAACACAGGTGCAGGAAAAGGCAGTCACCATCAACCTGCCGGGAGGAGAACAAGCGCAGCCGCCTGTGGGACCCGTCCATCCAGCCGTTTGTTTGACCAGAGACTCTGTGTGAATTACTTGCTGAGTGAGTACCACCGTGCCGTGCGGCACAGCACTACCCCCGCGACCCTGCACCTCACCAGGCCCCGTAACCCGCATGCCATCCCTAACCCTCACCGGGCCCCGGGACAACCAACCTCCCTACCCACGGAGGGGAGAACCAACATCCAAGCTGCTCCCTGTCATCGCTCCCGGGATTCCCGTCCAGAGCAGCGGTGGTGTCACAACCTAACCACAACCGTGGGTGGCGTCACGAACAATATCCCCAAACTACACCACCCCCATTTCACACACGGGCGAGGAACGCCGCTCGAGTCCCCGGGATCTGGCCCACCGCTCAAGGCACCACCGAGCAGCAGCAGCAGCAGCCGGACCCGAGCAGTGGGTGAGCGCAGCATCCCCTCCTCCGCCCGCAACAACTTGGCGTCACGTTCATAACTGTTCATAACAGGATCTTAATGCTCTGCCGTCTGGTAGAGGTGCGCCTTGTGACCGCTGGAGGTGTCCGGCTGAAAATTTGGAGAAGCCGCCATTTTGGGCGCGAAAAGTCCCCGCTCGAGTGTCTTCCCGAGTAGTGGAGGCGCGAAAGCCGAAACCCCGCCCCTATAGAGGAGGAGCCGGAAAAAGACTAAGGGGGACGGAAACAAGATGTCTGCGCCCGACGGAGCCGCTGGAGGAGCGGTGGTCGCAGCCGCATGTAACTAGCGCTGCAGCGTGCAGGGACGCCAGGACTATGCTGAAACACATTCCTGGATCCAGAAGCAAGATGTGCCAGGAGCTCCCAGCCCAAGTCCACTTCATGCTGGCGAAGTGGACGTCGGAGATGAAGGGCCTGGCCGCAACCGTTTGGGCATCCGAAGTGGAGGTGGTCTCAGAGGAGCGGGTAGGCGACCCACGCCCCTATGTCCCCGAGGGATCGGTCGATACGGCTGAGGGGCCCGGCCTGCTGCCGTCCACCACGCTACCTACCTCACTGCCCATGTCCGCGGCCAACACCCCGACCGACCCGTTACCCCTGCCACCGGTAGAGGAGCCCGCAGCGTCTGTGGGAGAGGACCCAGACCTGCGGCCCCCGGGCCTTACGTTTACCACCGCCCTGGCACCCGTCCCGGCTTCCATCCCAGCCGTGACGGAGAGGACGACGGCCCTGGCAGCCCGCCCGGCCGCAACGGAGGCGACCCTCGCCCAGAAGCCAGCACCGCAAGTCCCGCTGACCGCTCCCAGACACCCGGCCTCGGCTGAGGAACGGCGGGGATGCAGCTGCCAGGAGGCAGAGCAGGCCATGTCACAGCGGGGTCCCTCACTACCGAAGGTACCGGTCGTAGCCGGCACGGGGGGACTCCGGCTGGGCCCATCCCCCACACCGCCTGAACCGGAGCAAGCAGAACGTGCTCCGCACTGGGAGCGGCAGCAAAGGCAGCTGAGCCGCGGGATTGCTGATTAAGAAAGAACAGTTAGAGCATGTTCCCGGTTACCTTGCTGTCGGTCCCCATTGGGACTCTGCTGACGTTCCAGACGGCCCTCAAGGCTAAGGAGTCCGGTTGGAGGAGCAGTCGTACCCGCATCATCGGCAGCTGAAAATGGAGTCCTGTGGGACAGTGTCACCCCTGTGTGAGGGTGGGGTTGGGGACTCGTGCTGTTCGATGGTGGACTGTGGGAAAGCTGCAGGAGGAAGCTGTACCGGAGCCAGGTGTTGTGGATGGCCCCTGGGACCCAGCTGATAGTCCCCGTTGGGACCCTATGGCAAGTCTCCGTTAGGATCCTACAGTTTTGTTTGTGGTAGCCCGTTGGCTATGAAGAACTGTTGTCCCCGTAGGGACTGTCTGAAACCGTTGCGTAAGGAACTGCTTACGGACAAGCCCGAGAACTTGCAGGGCAACCACAAACTTAGTGGAATATAAATAAAAATGTGTTTTGGCTTGACACCGTTACCGCCTCCTGAAAGAGACAGAACCCGCTCGGGCAACTTGGTGCTGGACTGGAGTCAAGGGGTGTTGCCCGCTTCTTAGGGGCAGCATCAGGGCCAGGTTGTTTGGGTGGGAGAAGAGTGGAAGCCGTACCGTTGAAACTGTTTATAATGATTTTACATGTTTTACCGTTTTTTCTCTTTTTCAGTTGTGAAAATAAAACCGGTGATGGACGGGCAGCCCGCGGACGATCTGCATTTTACTAAGGGGGAATGTGGCACCCTGGACAAGCCAGGTCATCACAGGTACTACACCAACACACCCCACACCCTGGCTAGGCACACCAAAGTCAAACACAAATCCTTGTTGCCTTCCTCCAGGGGCTTATGTCCACACCAGGGGGTGGGAAAGGAGGTTGGTCCCGCCCACCGAGGAGTTCACAGTCCTGGAGGCGGGAAAAGGGATCAGTTTCGAGTAGAGTTCAGTTGGAGAGAGGGAAGTGGTAGGAGAGGAGACTGACCATGTCCGGGTGTGTGGCCCGGGCACCCAGCAAGGTTGGCAGACGGTGGTGACCGTCTGCGGGAGAGGCTGATTGGAGTGAACCGTACGGACCGGGGACGGGTGGTGGCCCGCCGGTACCGGATCGGGGAGTGAAGAGAAGCCAGCACCATTCGGCACGGCCTACGGACCCCGACCAGGCTAGGAGTCGCCGTAAAACCGGTCAAATCAGTTAGCGAAGGGAACCTCCGGGGTTTCCCAGCAGCCAAGACCCAATTGAAGGCAACAGCTCACACCGTAGAGGGAAACACAGTCACCGCCAAGGCTACAGTTCCCAGGGCCAGAGCCTGCGGGCAGAAGGGGCTCCCTCAGCATCCATCCAAGCTGGGGAGCGGGTTACCGGTGGGAAGCCATTAGAACCGTAAACACAACACAGGTGCAGGGAAAGGCAGCCACCATCAACCTGCTGGGAGGAGAACAACCACAGCCGCCTGTGGGACCCGTCCATCCAGCCGTTTGTTTGACCAGAGACTCTGTGCGAATTACTTGCTGAGTGAGTACCACCGTGCCGTGCGGCACAGCGCTGCCCCCGCGACCCTGCACCTTACCAGGCCCCGTAACCCGCCTGCCATCCCTAACCCTCACCAGGACCCGTGACAACCAACCCCGCTACCCACGGAGGAGAGAAACAACATCCAAGCTGCTCCTTGTCATCGCTCCCAGGATCCCCATCCAGAGCAGCGGTGGTGTCACAACCTCACCACAACCGTGGGTGGCGTCACGGACAATATCCCCAAACCACACCACCCACCTTTCACTCACGGGCGAGGAACGCCGCTCTAGTCCCCGGGATCCGGCCCACCGCTCGAGCCACCACCGAGCAGCAGCAGCCGGACCCGAGCAGTGGGTGAGCGCAGCGTCCCCTCCTCCGCCCGCGACATTCATACCTAGCCTGTCTTCATCCCCTCCATAACTTCAATCACCATGGTCATCAAATTTCTATCCTACAATGTCAGAGGCTTAAATTCGCCAAACCGAAGGTACCAGATATGGAAGGAGGTAAGAATTTTTAATGTGGATGTAATCTGTTTGCAAGAGTCTAAATTAGCTAGAGATAACCATCCAAAATTTGAGCATAAGAACTATCCCCACATATTTAACTCGGCAAATGAGAAAAAATCTGCCGGGGTAATAACAATTATTAGAAACACTGTCTCATTTAATATCAGAAACAAAAGATGATAAAGGACGATTCCTAATAGTGACTTGTACAATTAATAATTTTCCATGCACTATTGTCAATCTTCATGCTCCTAATTGGGGCCAAATAGGCTTCCTAAATAACCTTTGTAAAAAAAACCCTAGAAGTCCAGAAAGGAGACCTTATTATACTAGGTGATTTTAATTTAATACCAGACACTAACTTAGACACAACAGCTCTGGCTAGACGTAATAGACATACTTTAAAGAATTGGTTAGTCAATCAAGAATTTTTGGACGTATGTAGGTGTCTTAATACCTCTTCACGAGAGTACTCGTACTTTTATGACACCTATCAGACCTTTTCTCGTATAGATATTGTCTTAACTACTTCTCAAACAATATCCAAATTTAAAAATATTGCAATTTTTCAAAAAATATTCTCAGATCACTCACCTATCTATTGTGAATTGACATTAGGCTCCTCTTTCCAAAATAAACAACTTTGAAGAAATAATCCATATCTAATCAACTCACCAAAATACAACAAACAAATTAAAGAAACAATAGAATTATACTTTAAAGAAAATAACACTGAAAACATTTGTCCCTTTACTTTGTGGAATGCACATAAGGCTGTACTAAGAGGTAACTTGATCCAACTATCAGCCATCCACAAAAAAACACAAAAAGAAAAACTAAACAAGATACAAACAGAGATGACAAAGAAGAGCAAGTACTTCAAAATCTACAAGCGCCCTCCCCTGAGCTTCACAAAGACATCCTATCTCTTAGAATAAAACTTAAGGCCCTACTCAATAATGAATATGAAAACTTCACTCACTCTATGAATTCGAACTTCTATTCCTTTATATATAAACCTTCTACCTTAATGGCAAGGAGAATTAAACAAGCAAGAATTAAGAAACGCATTCAACAAATTAAAAACTCAGATGGGTCCATGGCCATTCATCTGAGAGATATTGTCGAATCATTTGCAAAATACTATACTAAGCTCTATAATTTAAAAGATGACCATTCAACCCCACAGCCCAACGAAATTGTAATCAATGATTTTTTAAACAAAACCAATCTTCCACAATTGACCCAAACTCAATTGGAATCCCTAAATCGCCCATTCTCTGAAAACAAAATAATAAAAACAATATCTAGTCTTAAATTTAGAAAATCTCCAGGACCCGATGGTTTCAGGAATGAATACTTTTAAAGCTTTCTCCATGACGCTAGCACCTCACCTGGCAAAAACATTCAACAAAGCTGCTCTGCTTGGCTCCTTTCCCCGGGAAATGCTAGAGGTGGTGATAACCTTGATCCCTAAACCCAAAGGGGATGTAGACCAAGTTATCCGACTCATTTAACATCACAAACGGTACTAGACAAGGATGTCCTTTATCACCTCTATTGTTTGTACTCGCAATGGAACCTCTGGCTGAAATGATAAGAACAAACACGGAAATCATCGGCATCAAAACAGACAATTATCATCACAAGTTGGGTCTATTTGCGGATGACGTTATTTTCAGAAATATCTTATTATAAAGTGAACTCAGACAAAACCAAAATACTTCCTTACTTCTTAAATAGCCAGTCCATCTGAACCATACAGAGCCTGTCACCATTTGCCTGAGAAACTAACTCAATAACCTATCTAGGAATTCAGATCACTAATGATATACCATCTCTGATAAAAACAAACATGGAAAATCTCATAGAAATCTCTCAAAAAGTAACCACTACTTTAGAAAAAAAACGAAGTAACTTGGCTTGGAAGAATAATAATAAGAATAATATCCTATAAAATGATAGTGCTCCCCAAAATACTATATTATTTCAGAACTATCCCGCTTATCATCCCTTCACATTACCTAAGTAAGCTACAAAGCATCCTAAACAACTATGTGTGGGATCATAAGAAACCTAGAAATTCAAAGTCCATACTAATGAAACGCAAAATAAGGGGTGATTATGGATTACCAAAGTTAGAGTACTATCATAGAATTATTATTAAACAAAACATTCATTGGTTACGAAACAACTACCATCTCCCTTGACTTGACCTAGAGCTTTCTTTGAATGACTATTCCTCCCTTAAATCTCTCATTTCTATGCATTTATTGAATCCAAATCTTCCTCTTCCAAAATTTCCCACATTAGCCTTCACTATTTCTGTTTGGAAATCCTTTTGTCAAACTAAATCAAAAATCCCCAAATACGATCAAATAAGTAAGTTCCCACTAAAATTTCTCTCATGTTTATCTGGAGATACAATGCCTCCTACCTGGCAAAATTTTGGCCTAAAATCCATATGTAATATTCACAATGGTCATGATTTCATCTCCTTTTTAGATCTAAAGATAAAATATAAAATAAGGGACTCTGATTTCAAACAGCTTTTATCTCTCAGAGACACACTTCGCAAGGTTTTAATTGGCCGTTACTTCCTTCTAGAAATCATACACCAACTTATTTGCAATCCACACAACAAACAAATCTGGAACACAAAATATAATTATGATACTATAAACAAAGATACCATTCTACATACACAAAACTTCATGCTGTCATGTGAGAGAGACCTAAAAAAATTCACAGACAATGATTGACAGTCTAGTCTAAAAACTACTTATTCTTCAAACCTCTCAGCAATGCTACATGAATCCTTTTATAAGGTTCTAACAAAGTGGTATTACACACCAGTGAGACTGAATAAAATGGATTAAAAAAACTCTGACTTGTGCTGGAGAAGATGCAATGAAAAAGGCACCTTGATTCATATTTTATGGGAGTGCCCGAAAAGTTAGAGCAAACTGGAAGGAGGTGTCAGATTTGATATTCCGTATCACAAAAACAAAAATTGAAATCAAACCACAAATGGCTCTCCATTCACTTGAACTAGAAGACATAGATCATTTACATAAACCAATTATAACACCTATTTTCCTAACTACTAAACAAATAATTCTTGCAAACTGGAGATCAGAAACCGTACCAAAAATCTCTGACGTTATTCATCTGATATCAACACACCATGATTACGAAAGACAACATGCCATCTATAACAACCTCTTCCATTCTTATTATAAAAGATGGAGCACTTGGAGATCTTTCGTCAACCATAATACATGAGAACCATATAATTTCACCTTATATTTCTCATTATAATTAAGCCTCCTCTAACAAGTCTTCCACATATGGTATTAACCCCTTCACGACCTTTGACGGATCTAGCCGTCATGGTGCCCTGGTACTTAAAGACCCATGACGGCTAAATCCGTCATGGCGGAATCGCGGCACCAGAGCACCGGGCACCGCGATCGGTTTTAAAAAACTGTAGATTCGGGAAGGAGAGGACTTGTACCTGACCTCAGGAGGGGTGGTGTCTCCTTCCCGGACCTACGGAGGCTGTGATTGGCTGAACGGCGTTCGTCAGCCAATCACAGCCAGTGTTATGTTTCAGCCATTGAAAATGGCTGAAGCATTGAAATCCAGCTATGTCAGTGCAGCTGCAGCACTGGCCATTGGCTGGAGCTCAGTGAGCTTTACTGCACCCGCCCCCAGCTCTGATTGGAGAGATCGGCCTTGTGACCGATTTCTCCAAGCAGCACCGTGCCTCTGGAACCGGGTGAGCTTGCTGTAGGAGATCGCTCTCCTTAGCTTCTCCCTCCGTGGAATCTGAGGAGAGCGATCCCTGCAGGCGCCCATCTGTGAGTCACAGCCCCCGATCCACCGCTGCCCTGCTCCATGTGCTTCGCCCCTGCTCTCCCACTGCGCCCCTGCATGTGACGCCGCTACTCAGCAGTAAGAGCAAGCGGCGTCAGATGCAGGGGGTGGCGCAGCAGGAGGAGAGCGTCACGGCGGCCGCTGCACTCTCCCCATCAGCCGCTCCACCGCCCCAGCATCTGCCGTCCCCTCTCCCCATCAGTCACTGCTGTCTCCCCATCAGCCGCTCCACCGCCCCAGCATCTGCCGTCCCCTCTCCCCATCAGTCACTGCTGTCTCCCCATCAGCCGCTCCACCGCCCCAGCATCTGCCGTCCCCTCTCCCCATCAGTCACTGCTGTCGCCCCATCTGCTGCTCACCGCCCAGCATCTGCCGTCCCCTCTCCCCATCAGTCACTGCTGTCGCCCCATCTGCTGCTCCACCGCCCAGCATCTGCCGTCCCCTCTCCCCATCAGTCACTGCTGTCTCCCCATCAGCCGCTCCACCGCCCCAGCATCTGCCGTCCCCTCTCCCCATCAGTCACTGCTGTCGCCCCATCTGCTGCTCACCGCCCAGCATCTGCCGTTCCCTCTCCCCATCAGTCACTGCTGTCGCCCCATCTGCTGCTCCACCGCCCCAGCATCTGCCGTCCCCTCTCCCCATCAGTCACTGCTGTCGCCCCATCTGCTGCTCCACCGCCCAGCATCTGCCGTCCCCTCTCCCCATCAGTCACTGCTGTCGCCCCATCTGCTGCTCCACCGCCCCAGCATCTGCCGCTCCCCTCTCCCCATCAGTCACTGCTCTCGCCCCATCTGCTGCTCCACCGCCCCAGCATCTGCCGCTCCCCTCTCCCCATCAGTCACTGCTCTCGCCCCATCTGCTGCTCCACCGCCCAGCATCTGCCGCTCCCCTCTCCCCATCAGTCACTGCTCTCGCCCCATCTGCTGCTCCACCGCCCAGCATCTGCCGCTCCCCTCTCCCCATCAGTCACTGCTCTCTCCCCATCTGCCGCTCCACCGCCCCAGCATCTGCCGCTCCCCTCTCCCCATCAGTCACTGCTCTCTCCCCATCTGCCGCTCCACCGCCCCAGCATCTGCCGCTCCACCGCCCCTGCATCAGCCACCTCACTCCCCCATCAGCCTCTGCGCCCCTGCATCTGCCACCTCATTCCCCAATCAGCCTCTGCGCCCTTGCATCTGCCACCTCACTCCCCCATCAGCCTCTGCCCCCTCCCTTATCTGCTGCCTGCTCTCTCTCATCCCCTTAATCCTCTGCCCCCTCTTCCCCCCTCCCGGATCTGCTGCAATCCTGCTGCCTAGATCCATTCTGTAAGGTAGCTATCCCCAATCTCACCTCCCACTCCCCTTCCACCCTTCCCCTCGCCCCCCCTTCCTCCGCCACTCCTGCATCCGTTGTGCCCGCACCCATCCTCAACCGCTCCTCCATCCGCCACGCCCTCCCATCCTCCGACGTGCCCCCTCACCAATCCTCCGCCGTGGCCCCTCACCCATCCTCCGCCGCTCCTGCATCCGTTGCGCCCTCTTCTATCCTCCATCCATCTTTTTTCCATCCCACCTAGTCCCCCCCTTTTTGCAGTACATCTGTGCGTTCGTCCTAATTTTTTTTTCTGTAAACTAAGAAAGAAATACAAATAAACTTAGTTTAGGGCCAGTAAAATTATACTGTAGTAATCATCAACTACAGTATTTTTTACTGAATATTGTAAGGGTCAGCCCAGTGCCACACATGAGAGCGATGCTCGAGTCTCACACCGCATCATCCGGCACGGTCGCTCTCTTCCAGACAGGAGTGTGCGGCTGTGTCGGGTGATGCGATGCGAGATTTGTGCATTGCTCTCACGTGTGGCACTTGCCTTAGTGTCAGTTGCAGGTGCATATATATTTTTTTTTTTACTGACGTCTCTATTTTTTATTATGCCAAACTAATATTTCTTTGTATTGGGGGGGGGGGTCTAGTTTCCAACATGGGGTCACATGTGGGGGAGCTCCACTGTTTGGGCATATCAGGGGGATCTCCAAACGCGACATGGTGCGGCTAACGATTCCAGCTAATTTTCCATTTAAAAAGTCAAATGACGCTCCTTCCCTCTGGAGTTCTGCCGTGCGCCCAAACAGTGTTGTTCTGCCACATATGAGGTATCAGCGTACTCAGAACAAATTGCCCAACAAATTTTGCAGTCCACTTTATCCTGTTACCCCTGTACAAATTAAAAAATGGAGCCTAAAATAACATTTTGTGGGAAAAAAAAAGTACTTTTTTGTTTTTATGCCTCAATGTATGAAGCACGTGAGGGTTCAAAGTGCTCATTACCCATGTAGATTTATGCCATGGGGGTTTAGTTTCCAAAATGAGGTCACTTGTGGGGGAGCTCCATTGTTTAGGCACCTCAGGGGGTCTCCAAACGCAACATGGCGTACGCTAATAATTCCAACCAATTTTGCTGTGAAATGGCACTCCTTCTCTTCTGAGCCACGCTGTGTGCCCAGACAATTACTTTCCACCACATATGAGGTACCTGTGTACTCAGGAGAAATTGCACAATACATTGTATGGTGCATTTTTTCCTGATACCCTTGTGGAAAAAAAAGCTACCTGGTTGAAATAACAATTTCATGGTAAAAAAAAATATATATATTTTCACGGCTGAACGTTCTTAACTTTTGTGAAGCCTCCAGGGGTTCAAAGTATTCAGTAAACATCTAGATAAATTCAATGAGGGGTCTAGTTTCCAAAATGGGGTCACTTGTGGGGGAGCTCCATTGTTTAGGCACCTCAGGGGGTCTCCAAACACAACATGGCATCCACTAACGATTCCAGACAATTTTGCGTTTGAAAAGTCAATTGTCGCACCTTGCCTTCCGAGCCCTGCTGTGCGCCCAAACATTTGATTTCCACCACATATGAGGTATCTGTGTACTCAGGAGAAAATGCACAATACATTTTATGTTGCAATTTTTCCTGATACCCTTGTGAAAAAAAAAGCTACCTGGTTGAAGTAACAATTTCGTGGTAATTTTTTTTTTTTTTATTTTTATTGCTCAAAGTTATTAACTTTTGTGAAGCCCCCAGAGGTTCAAAGTGCTCAATAAACATCTAGATAAATTCCATGAGGGGTCTAGTTTCCAAAATGGGGTCACTTGTGGGGGAGCTCCATTGTTTAGGAACCTCAGGGGGTCTCCAAACGCAACATCACATCTGCTAATTATTCCAGACAATTTTGCTTTCAAAAATTCAAATGATGCTCCTTCTCTTCCGAGCCTTGCCGTGCGCCAAAACAATTGATTTCCCCCACATATGAGATATCGGTGTACTCAGGAGAAATTGCACAATCAATTTTATGGTGCATTTTTCCTGATACCCTTGTGAAAATGCTAAATTTTATGGCTAAAGTAACATTTTTGTGTAAAAAAGTAAAATTTTCATTTTTTCCTTCCACATTGCTTTGGTTGCTGTAAAGCTCCTAAAGGGTTAATAAACTTCTTAGATGTGGTTTTGAGCAGTGTGAGGAGTGCAGATTTTAGAATGGGGTCACTTTTGGGTATTTTCTGTCACCTCGGCCTCTCAAAGTCACTCCAAATGTGATGTGGTACCTAAAATATTTTTTTTGTAAATTTTGTTGGAAAAATGAAAAATTGCTGATGAACTTTGACCCCTTCTAACTTCCTAACGGAAAAAAATTTTGTTTCGAAAATTGCGCTGGTGTAAAGTAGACAAGTGGGAAATGTTACGTAGTAACTATTTTGTGTGACATATCTCACAGATTTATGGGCATAAAATTTCAAATTTTGAAAATTGCGAAATTTTCAAAATGTTCGCCAAATTTCCAAACTTTTCACACATAAACGCAAAAAATATCGGCCTAAATTTACCATTGACATGAAGTACAATATGTCACGAAAAAACAATCTCAGAATCGCCAGGATCCGTTGAAGCGTTCCAGAGTTATAACCTGTCAAAGTGACACTGGTCAGAATTGCAAAAAATGGCCGGGTCTTTAAGGTGAAAACAGGCTGGGGGCTGAAGGGGTTAAATGTTGGAGCAACTTTTGCATTATCCCTTTTCCCACCTCTTCTTTCTTCTCTTTTCTCTTCCATCCTTTAATATTAGTTTGTTGATTTCTGGTAATTATAGTTTTTGTTCTCAAATACCTTTAAATATAAATACACAACAATTGAATTACTTATAATTGTTAAATCAAATTGTATAAATTATGATTGGACATGATTGTCTTCCCCTATCCCCGTCCTTCCTTCCCTCACCATTTTACCTCTTTTGTTCCCTTTTTATCCCCAATAAAATTATATCCTGACCCAATATTAATCCTCCCTGATTTTTCCCACACCCATCCCTTCATAAAGTGTTTAATAATATAATTATTTCATTGCTCTGTTTTCATAAACCTATGTATATTCAAAAATGTAAGAAGCTAACACAACTTGATTCTTTATTAGCGATTAATACAAACTTTTAAAAACAATGGAGCAGGTTTTTTGGTGAATAACTGTAAAGTGTGGGGTTAAATTTTCCCCTCAAAACATAGTCTATGAAGTTCACTGAATAAAAATTAAGTAGCTGTGCAAAATTTTGTGATTCTAAATGCAACGAACGGATTCTTTTAGTGGACATACATACAGTTAGATCCAGAAGTATTTGGACAGTGACACAATTTTCGCGAGTTGGGCTCTGCATGCCACCACATTGGATTTGAAATGAAACCTCTACAACAGAATTCAAGTGCAGATTGTAACGTTTAATTTGAAGGTTTGAACAAAAATATCTGATAGAAATTGAAGCAATTGTACACATTTCTTTACAAACACTCCACATTTTAGGAGGTCAAAAGTAATTGGACAAATAAACCAAACCCAAACAAAATATTTTTAATTTCAATATTTTGTTGTGAATCCTTTGGAGGCAATCACTGCCTTAAGTCTGGAACCCATGGACATCACCAAACGCTGGGTTTCCTCCTTTTTAATGCTTTGCCAGGCCTTTACAGCCGCAGCCTTCAGGTCTTGCTTGTTTGTGGGTCTTTCCGTCTTAAGTCTGGATTTGAGCAAGTGAAATGCATGCTCAATTGGGTTAAGATCTGGTGATTGACTTGGCCATTGCAGAATGTTCCACTTTTTTGCACTCATGAACTCCTGGGTAGCTTTGGCTGTATGCTTGGGGTCATTGTCCATCTGTACTATGAAGCGCCATCCGATCAACTTTGCGGCATTTGGCTGAATCTGGGCTGAAAGTATATCCCGGTACACTTCAGAATTCATCCGGCTACTCTTGTCTGCTGTTATGTCATCAATAAACACAAGTGACCCAGTGCCATTGAAAGCCATGCATGCCCATGCCATCACGTTGCCTCCACCATGTTTTACAGAGGATGTGGTGTGCCTTGGATCATGTGCCGGTCCCTTTCTTCTCCAAACTTTTTTCTTCCCATCATTCTGGTACAGGTTGATCTTTGTCTCATCTGTCCATAGAATACTTTTCCAGAACTGAGCTGGCTTCATGAGGTGTTTTTCAGCAAATTTTACTCTAGCCTGTCTATTTTTGGAATTGATGAATGGTTTGCATCTAGATGTGAACCCTTTGTATTTACTTTCATGGAGTCTTCTCTTTACTGTTGACTTAGAGACAGATACACCTACTTCACTGAGAGTGTTCTGGACTCAGTTGATGTTGTGAACGGGTTCTTCTTCACCAAAGAAAGTATGCGGCGATCATCCACCACTGTTGTCATCCGTGGACGTCCAGGCCTTTTTGAGTTCCCAAGCTCACCAGTCAATTCCTTTTTTCTCAGAATGTACCCGACTGTTGATTTTGCTACTCCAAGCATGTCTGCTATCTCTCTGATGGTTTTTTTCTTTTTTTTCAGCCTCAGGATGTTCTGCTTCACCTCAATTGAGAGTTCCTTAGACCGCATGTTGTCTGGTCACAGCAACAGCTTCCAAATGCAAAACCACACACCTGTAATCAACCCCAGACCTTTTAACTACTTCATTGATTACAGGTTAACGAGGGAGACGCCTTCAGAGTTAATTGCAGCCCTTAGAGTCCCTTGTCCAATTACTTTTGGTCCCTTGAAAAAGAGGAGGCTATGCATTACAGAGCTATGATTCCTAAACCCTTTCTCCGATTTGGATGTGAAAACTCTCATATTGCAGCTGGGAGTGTGCACTTTCAGCCCATATTATATATATAATTGTATTTCTGAACATGTTTTTGTAAACAGCTAAAATAACAAAACTTGTGTCACTGTCCAAATATTTCTGGACCTAACTGTACATACATACATACATACATACATACACATACATACACTCAGCTTTATATATTAGATGTATTTCTGGCTTTTCATTTTGATATTTTTAAAAAATACTTAAAACAAAATATCGTGCAATTTTCACAATTGCCACTAGATGTAGCATTTGACTTCTACTTATTGTTCTACATGTGGCTATTAGATTAGTAGAAATAAATAGTTTCAATCCTATTTGTACAGAAGCATTTTCTATTCATGCTATAATCAGGACAAAGGTGATTTTAATAAAAGGGAATGGGAAAAATCTGCGACATCTCCTATAGTGATTTCTGGTTTCAGTGTTATCGACTTTATATAGAAGTGTCACCTTTCATTGCAATCCTGTCTGTAATGATAGTGCGACTACTGAAAAGTCTAGGATAGGGTACAGAGTGAAAACTGCTACATTTCTGATTATGTTACTATAGTGATATGAATGATTGAAGAAAAAAAAAGTAGCCTTATAACTGCATTAAATGCAGTAAAAAAAATGCACTCTGTTGACCGCAAAATAAAAATAAAAATCCCATAGACTTGCTAGGGGATGTAAAAGCATGTAATTGAGTGCATCTCTGTGACCTCATGGATGTGCCAAGTAATGCAGTAAAACATGCAGTGTGTGAACATGGCCTAAGGAATTATCTGCAATGTGATTTTATCCCGAATGATCCTGTATTTTTTTTATCATTAATGTATTATTATAATATTTTTTAATATATTTATATTTCATCAATGTAATTGATTATATGTCCAGTTTTCATAGTTTTAATATACAATTGTGCTATGTGTGGCGCCCCAGGACCTGGTCGCCACAACAGCATTGCCCTCCCAAAGGGTTAATGCTGAGCCTGGAGGTAATTGGGAGATCTATTGGCCAGTAAGTGTAACATCAACCGCAGTTCTCCCTCCGGCCAGCAGGGGGAGCTCTGAACCTGGAACTTCAGGGAGCATTCCTTAAGTCTGGCTGGAGAGAGGAAGTAGTGGTTAGTCTGGAGACAGGAGTGAAGGAGGACAGACGCAGAGTAGTGCTGCCTTGTAGAACTGGGGCCTAGAGTTGGGATAGCTTGGCCCAGTGAAGCAAGAGGTGCAGAGAGGCACAGCAGAGACTCGGACACCGGAGTCTGTGGTTGCCAGGGCATAAAATCCATCCCTGGTAGCTGAATCCGGAGGGCAGGAGAGCTGCAAGCCCCTGGCCCAGAAGTAATCTGAAGGTACAGCTGCATTCCAAGGGCCCGGTGTGGACTCCAGCAGAGAAGCACCAGAGAGGGCCTGCGCAGTCTACCACACAGAAAAGGGGATGAACAACAAGTCCCAGCAGCAAGAGGGCAATTGCAAACCCAAAGTGCAGTGTCCTAAAACAGCAGAGAAAGATTAAGGAGTAGGCCTCGTACTCAACTGGCCAAAGATCACCCCAGGCACTTCCAGGCCGGCCGGACCATCTTTACCATCTGTGACGGTCTCCCTGGACTAAGTTTCTGCCGAGTAAAAGAGGAGAAGGTAAAGAGACTACTGTTTGTGCCTGTTTCTTTCATTGCTTGTCGGCCCTGCACCGTGTTAGTCACACAGCACCATAGACTTCCACAAGCACCAACTGTGCCCCGGGCATTGCTCCACCTGTGGGGAGCAGTATCACCATTGCTGCCATAACACCATCCCGGAGGCCTCACACAGCAGCGGCGGCTTAATAGCCGCATACCACAGGTGGCGTCACGAACATAAACTTTATTCACCTAGCCACATATTCAACTGACACCCACCAGGGCCACGGAGCCGGGCCCAGCCACCACTGACTACCACCGGACTAGTCCGGCCTGGCACCGGGTGTCCCATAGCCCTGGGGTGGGCGAGTCATATGCAGTTCCTCTTTATATATTCTGCTATATGTGTGTTATAATTAATCTCAATTAGAGATCGCATGATCACAAGAGCAACAACTCATACATCATATTGAAACAAAAGCACTAAAGCGGGCTTTACACGCTGCGACATCGCTAATGCGGAGTCGTTGGGGTCACGGATTTTGTGACGCACATCCGGCCGCATTAGCGATGCCGTTGCGTGTGACACCGATAAACGATTTTGCATCGTTGCAAAACAGTGCAAAATCGCTAATCGGCGACACGGGGGTCCATTCTCAATTATTGTTACTTCAGCAGTAACGAGGTTGTTCGTCATTCCTGCGGCAGCACACATCGCTGCGTGTGACGCCGCAGGAGCGAGGAAGCTCTCCCTACCTGCCTCCCGGCCGCTATGCGGAAGGAAGGAGGTGGGCGGAATGTTACGTCCCGCTCATCTCCGCCCCTGCGGTGCGATTGGGCGGCGGTTCAGTGACGTTTCAGTGACGTCGCTGTGACGCCGCACGGACCTCCCCCTTAGAAAGGAGGCGGTTCGCCGGTCACAGCGACGTCGCCAGACAGGTAAGTATGTGTGACGGCTCTGGGCGATGTTGTGCGGCACGGGCAGCGATATGCCCGTGTCGCGCAACAGATGGGGGCGGATACCCACACTAGCGATATCGGGACCAATATCGCAGTGTGTAAAGTAGCCTTAAGAGTCTTTACATTTGCAATAAAAGGATACCCACACAAGCAAAATTAGAATATATTAAATATTTATTAAAGTGCTGAAGGGTATAACAGTGATTAAATACATATAATAATAGAATAACCAGAGGGGAGCTGTGCTGGAGGGAAAGAGAACCCCACGTGTCCCAGAAACTAGAAGGGAGTTAGTTCCCCAAATCTAGAGCTGTCCCCCGACGAAGCACACCAACGCGAAACACATGTTGGGACGCCGGTCCCCACGTGTTTTATCCCGGTTTCATTGTGATCCCTTCTGGTGAGTAACGCTGCCTTTATTATATTACACACGGTAGTTTAATTACTACATGTGAGGCTTATATCATTGATGCAGCTGCTTCTCACCATCGGCACTTGCCGTTAATCTTTATGATCACTTCTAGGTTTGGGGAACTAACTCCCTTCTAGTTTCTGGGACACGTGGGGTTCTCTTTCCCTCCAGCAGAGCTCCCCTCTGGTTATTGTATTATTATATGTATTTAATCACTGTTATACCCTTCAGCACTTTAATAAATATTTAATATATTCTAATTTTGCTTGTGTGGGTATCCTTTTATTGCAAATGTAAAAACTCTTAAGGGGGCTTTACATGCTGAGATATCGCTAATGCGGAGTCGTTGGGGTCATGGAATTTGTGGCACACATCCGGCCGCATTAGCGATGTTGCTGCCTGTGACACCGATGAGCGATTTTGCATCGTTGCAAAACCGTGCAAAATCGCTCATCGGTGACATGGGGGTCCATTCTCGATTATCGTTACTGCAGCAGTAACAATGTAGTTTGTCGCTCCTGTGGCAGCACACATCGCTATGTGTGACGCCGCAGGAACGAGGAACCTCTCCTTACCTGCCTCCCGGCCGCTATGCGGTAGGAGGGAGGTGGGCGGGATGTTACGTCCCGCTCAGCTCCGTCCCTCCGCTGCTATTGGGCGGCCACTCAGTGACGTCGCTGTGACTCCGCACGGACCGCCCCCTTAGAAAGGAGATGGTTTGCCGGTCACAGCGACGTCGCCGGGCAGGTAAGTATGTGTGACGGGTCTGGGCGATGTTGTGCGGCACGGGCAGCGATTTGCCCGTGTCGCGCAACAGATGGGGGCGGGTACCCACGCTAGCGATATCGGGGCCAATATCGCAGCGTGTAAAGTAGCCTTTAGTGCTTTTGTTTCAATATATGTGTGTTATATCTCAGAAATGGACTAACTGGTGAATAATTTATTGTTTATTTTATATATATATATATATTTATATATATATATATATATATATATATATATATATATATATATATAATATTGTGAGACTCATGTGGGATTAGTGGATGAGGGCAGGTATATCTCACCCCGGTATCGGTCCTATGTGACTTAGCCTGGCCAGGATCACCTGGCTACTAATGGATTAATGGGAGGTGAAGGACGGAGGTAAAAGGAATCTGGGAAGTTGGGGGAGGGTCTCCATCTGGGAACACAGTAAGCCTGTCTGTGTAGGAGACACTTGTGAGGAGCAGTGCCTGATGTTTGTATGGTTTAGCTGGAAGGGAGAAGCCCTCCAGTTGGTAGTTAGGATATTATCCTGTATAGTTAGTGCCGGACAGGCAAGGATTTATTTTGTTGGTGTTTTTTTTCTTTTTGTTTATGCTTCACTGCAATAAACCTGACCAAGCGTCAGTTACACCTTGAATTCGGCTGTCTGCCTGAGGTGAATACGTGCCCTTTGAACCCAGCAAAGGCGATCCCGGAGCGTGTTATCACATTGTGGTGGAGAACGCGGGCAGCACGTTACAGCGCATCATAATGGATGACGTGGTGAAAGCGCTGGTACAATCCGCAGCTGTGCAGCAGGAGGCTAATCGCTTGATGTCGGCACAGTTGAAGGAACTGGTGGAATCGACGGTTAAAGACCGCCAACTTTTGCAGCAGGTGGCGCAGCGTCTGGCGACCGTACCGGAGAGTAATGCGGAGGCTGACCAGAGGGTGATTCATGTGAGTCGGTGCTGGCAGAAATTAACCACAGAGGACGATGTGGAAGCTTACCTGACCACGTTTGAACGGACGGCGGAGCGGGAAAAGTGGCCAAAGGAGCGATGGGCCGACTTGCTTGCACCGTTTCTGGCAGGTGAGTCCCAAAAAGCCTACTTTGATCTTGAGCCTGAAGCAGCGCATGACTTTGATAAACTAAAAGCCGAGATCCTTGCCCGGCTGGGAGTGACGACGGACGTGCGAGCACAGAGAGTACATCAATGGACTTATCAGCCCGATAAACCACCGCGGTCACAGATGTTTGACCTCATTCACTTGACAAAGAAATGGCTACAGCCCGAGGTTTTGACGGCGCCAGAGATGGTACAAAGAATCGTTCTTGATAAATACCTAAGAGCTCTACCGCCATCTCTGAAGAGGTGGGTAAGCCATGGAAACCCCACGACAGCGGATCAGCTAGTGGATCTAGTGGAGCGTTATTCCTTGGCAGAAGGACTTATGGACAATGCTACACATCCTCGCTCTTCCCCTTCTCGACGAGGATCTGGTAAGACTGTTCCAGGGTCATGGGGAGGAGGAAAATATCCTAAGGCAGTGGAGGAGGAAAACAGGACTGCTGGCCCTGTGAGGGCTAAGGTGCCAAACTATGGTCTTAGCAAGGGGCCCGTGAGGTGTTTCCGCTGCCAGGAGGTGGGCCACATTGCTGCAAACTGTCCAGTAACTGCAGAACCGATGCAGTGTGATGTCACGGACTTTGAAAAACGCAGGGCTATGGTTGCACGGGTAGTGTGTGTTGCTGCATGTCAAGGCGATATGAAAAAACACCTGTGTGAAGTGTCCATTGATGGCAATACTGTTGTTGCACTATTAGACTCGGGAAGCGTGGTGACTCTGGTAAAGGCCAGTCTGGTAGCAGTCCCGATGGGACCGTCAGATAAATTTTCTGTGACATGTGTGCATGGAGACACCTGCTCGTACCTCACAACGGTCTCCTGCATTACTACGCCCTATGGGTCTGTGCATCATAAGGTGGGACTAGTACCAGCACTATTGCATGATATCATTTTGGGCAGGGATTTTCCCCACTTCTGGCAGTTGTGGGAGAACCAATTAGTACCCCAGGGTAGCCGCACGGATGATCCTTCTCCCACACCTTGTGTGGGCCCGGAGCCACTAGAGGATGCCCCACAAGAGGGTTCAGAGGAGGAATCCGCTGAAAACAACCCCCAGTTCCCCTTTTCAGTTCTGGCGGGTGATTCCGATGAACCCGGGGCAGAGGCGGACACGGGTGGCTGTCCCCCTTCCTCTTGGCTGAATTTGGAAGTCCAGAAAGATGACTTCCAAAGTGAGCAAATGAGAGATCCTACCCTTTCTCAGGCTATAAAAAATGTTAAAATGATAAACGGGGTGCAGGTGGATGCAGGTACTAGGCTGTCTTACCCCTACATGGCACTGGAGAATGACTTTCTCTATCAAATAGAGAAGAAGGGGGATGACACAGTACAACGATTGGTTGTGCCGAGAGCCTACAGGCGGAGAGTGCTGGACCTGGCACACGGACACATGATGGGGGGACACCTGGGGGTCCAGAAAACTACCGAAAGGATATTACACTGTTTTGTTTGGCCCGGCATGCATCACGATATTCGCACCTATTGCGAGTCTTGTCCCGACTGCCAAATCTCTGCGCCTAGGCCCCGTTTCTGTAGCCCCTTAGTACCTCTGCCTATTATCGAGATCCCATTTGAGAGAATTGGGATGGATTTGGTTGGACCCCTCCCCAAGTCTGCACGAGGACACCAGCACATCCTTGTCATCTTGGATTATGCCACTCGTTACCCCGAGGCCATCCCTTTGCGTAACACGGCCACCAAGACCATTGCCAAGGAGCTGGTCCATGTGTTTAGTCGGGTTGGTGTCCCAAAACAAATACTCACAGACCAAGGAACCCCCTTTATGTCTAAAGTAATGAAAGAACTCTGCAGGCTGTTACAAATAGCACAGTTACGCACCTCCGTGTATCACCCTCAAACGGACGGACTGGTCGAACGGTTTAACAAAACTTTGAAACAGATGCTCCGTAAGGCGATAGACAAGGACGGGAAGAACTGGGACTACTTACTCCCGTATTTGCTATTTGCCATCCGGGAGGTGCCCCAGTCTTCCACCGGGTTCTCTCCTTTCGAGCTTCTGTACGCCCGACGTCCCCGTGGACTGTTAGATGTCGCTAAAGAAACCTGGGAGGGACAGGTCACCCCGTTCAAAAGCGTAATAGACCATGTAACCCAAATGCAGGACCGTATTGCGGCGGTGATGCCCATCGTTAAAGAGCATATGATACAGGCTCAAGGAGCACAGAAAAGGATTTATGATAGGGGGGCCAAGATCCGTACTTTTGCACCCGGAGATAGGGTGTTGATCCTGGTCCCCACGGCAGAAAGCAAATTTCTGGCAAAGTGGCAAGGCCCCTTTGAAATTAAGGAACGGGTGGGTGAGGTAAACTACAAAGTGTACCAGGCTGGTAAAAGGAAGCCTGAACAGATTTATCACGTGAATCTGATAAAACCCTGGAAGGACCGTCCAGCTCTGTCAGCAGGTCTGGCCCTTCCGGTCTGCAAGCAGACCATACCGGATGTCGGGACGGCGGAGACTCTGTCGGAGCGGCAAAAGACCGACGTCAAGCAGTTTGTAATCAACAATCACGAGTTTTTCTCGGAAAAGCCCGGGCAGACCACTCTCATTAAACATGACATCATAACAGAGCCTGGGGTAACAGTTCAGGTAAAGCCCTACCGAATACCGGAGGCTCGGCGGGAAGCTGTCTCCCGAGAAGTGAAGACCATGTTAGAGTTAGGTGTAATCGAGGAATCGCATAGCGCCTGGTCGAGTCCGATTGTGTTAATACCGAAATCAGACGGCTCCATTAGATTCTGCAATGACTTCAGGAGATTAAATGCGGTCTCCAAATTTGATGCATACCCTATGCCACGGGTCGATGAATTAATAGATCGGCTTGGAAAAGCCCGGTATATCACGACCCTAGACTTAACGAAGGGCTATTGGCATATCCCGCTAACAGAGGCCGCTAAAGAGAAAACCGCGTTTTCTACACCGGAAGGTTTATACCAGTATGTGTATATGCCGTTTGGACTACACGGGGCACCGGCAACCCTTCAAAGGTTGATGGACCGAGTCCTGAGGCCCCATAGGCAGTATGCTTCTGCGTATTTGGATGACATAGTCATTTACAGCCTGGACTGGGAGACGCACCTCCAGAAACTAGAGGCTGTGATTGAGGACCTGCGGGAGGCGGGTCTAACAGAAAACCCCAAGAAATGTCATATCGGGCTGGAAGAAGCCCGGTATTTGGGATACGTAATTGGGAGGGGAATTGTTAAACCCCAGATTGACAAGATACAAGCCATTCAGAAATGGCCGCAACCAGTCAACAAGAAGCAGGTGAGAGCATTTTTGGGAATAGCCGGCTACTACCGACGGTTCATTCCCAATTTTGCGGCTACCGCTGTTCCCCTGACGGACCTTACCAAAGGGAAAGACTCTGTCATGATCAAATGGACCACGGCAGCCGAAGAAGCCTTCCATAACTTAAAACTAGCTCTTTGCTCTCAACCTGTGCTAATGACTCCTGACTTCCGCAGCGAGTTCGTGGTCCAAACGGACGCTTCTGATGCCGGTATAGGGGCTGTATTGTCACAACTGAAGGACGGAGAGGAACATCCGGTCCTTTATCTTAGTCGGAAACTTAATAAGCATGAACGCAACTATGCCATAGTGGAAAAAGAATGCTTAGCCATTAAGTGGGCTCTAGAGTCCCTTAAATATTACTTGATTGGAAGGAAGTTCCGGCTGATCACTGACCATGCCCCTCTCAAGTGGATGCACTTGAATAGGGAACGGAATGGCCGAGTGACCCGGTGGTTCCTTGCACTTCAGGCCTACCGTTTTACAGTAGAGCACCGCCCGGGGGTGCGGATGGGGAATGCTGATGCCCTGTCTCGTGTGCACTGTTTTGTGGGTGCTGTTGCTCAGCTGCAGTGGTCTGAGCAGAGGGGGGGGATATGTGAGACTCATGTGGGATTAGTGGATGAGGGCAGGTATATCTCACCCCGGTATCGGTCCTATGTGATTTAGCCTGGTCAGGATCACCTGGCTACTAATGGATTAATGGGAGGTGAAGGACGGAGGTAAAAGGAATCTGGGAAGTTGGGGGAGGGTCTCCATCTGGGAACACAGTAAGCCTGTCTGTGTAGGAGACACTTGTGAGGAGCAGTGCCTGATGTTTGTATGGTTTAGCTGGAAGGGAGAAGCCCTCCAGTTGGTAGTTAGGATATTATCCTGTATAGTTAGTGCCGGACAGGCAAGGATTTATTTTGTTGGTGTTTTTTTTCTTTTTGTTTATGCTTCACTGCAATAAACCTGACCAAGCGTCAGTTACACCTTGAATTCGGCTGTCTGCCTGAGGTGAATACGTGCCCTTTGAACCCAGCAAAGGCGATCCCGGAGCGTGTTATCACAATATACACTAATTGATTGATTGCATGTCCTGTTTTATATACTGTATATAAATGTACAGTGCCTTGCAAAAGTATTCGGCCCCCTTGAATTTTTCAACCTTATACCCACATTTCAGGCTTCAAACATAAAGATAAAAATTTTAATGTTATGGTGAAGAATCAACAAGTGGGACACAATTGTGAAGATGAAAAAAATGTATTGCTTATTTTAAACTTTTGTAAGAAAGAATAAACTGAAAATTGGGGCGTGTAATATTATTCGTCCCCTTTACTTTCAGGGCAGCAAACTCACTCCAGAAGTTCATTGAGGATCTTTGAATGATCCAATGTTGTCCTAAATGTCTGCTGATGATAAATATAAGCCACCTGTGTGTAATCAAGTCTCCGTATAAATGCACCTGCTCTGTGATAGTCTCAGTGTTCTGTTTAAAGCACAGAGAGCATCATGAAGACCAAGGAACACAACAGGCAGGTCCGTGATACTGTTGTGGAGAAGTTTAAAGCAGGATTTGGTTAGAAAAAGATTTCCAAAACTTTAAACATCCCAAAGAGCACTGTGCAAGTGATCATATTGAAATGGAAGGAGGATCATACCACTGCAAATCTACCAAGACCCAGCCATCCTTCAAAAATTCCATCTCAAACAAGGAGAAGACTGATCAGAGATGCAGCCAAGAGGCCCATGATGACTCTGGATGAACCATATATAAATATAACACTGCACTCTCAATGGGCAAGAATGAATAAAGATATGTCCATAGGACAACAATCAGTCGTACACTGCACAAATATGGCCTTTATAGAAGAGTGTCGAGGAGAAAGCCATTTTTCAAAGATATCCATAAAAAGTGTTGTATAAAGTTTGCCAAAAGCCACCTGGGAGACACACCAAACATGTGGAAGAAGGTGCTCTGGTCAGATGAAACCAAAATCGAACTATTTGGGCACAATACCAAACGATATGTTTGACATAAAAGCAACACAGCTCATCACCCTGAACACACCATTCCCACTGTCAAACATGGTGGTGGCACCATCATGGTTTGGGCCTGCTTTTCTTCAGCAGGGACATTGAAGATGGTTAAAATTGATGGGAAGATGGATGGAGCCAAATACAGGACCATTCTAGAAGAAAACCTGTTGGAGTCTGCAAAATACCTGAGACTGAGATTTGTCTTTCAACAAGACAATGATCCCAAACACAAAGCAATATCTACAATGGAATGGTTCACAAATAAATGTATCCAGGTGTTAGAATGGCCAAGTCAAAGTCCAGACCTGAATCCAATCGACAATCTATGGAAAGAGCTGAAAACTGCTGTTCACAAACACTCTACATCCACCCTCACTCAGCTCCAGCTGTTCACAAATAAGAATGGGCAAGAATTTCAGTCTCTCGATGTGCAAAACTGATAGAGACATACTGTACCGCGCCACGCTCGGCCGCAGCTGAGCTGTTCGGATCTGGCTTGTTTGGTGGGTGACTCGAGTGCCTCCGGACCCGGGGGTCACGTCGCTCTGCAAGGGGGTTGCTGGCGATCTCGATAGGGGGTGGTTAGGTAGGTGTATGGCCGGAGCCGTGTTTGAGTTCGTGACGCCACCCACGGCACGTGGTGAAAGTGTAGACACCACCGCTGCAGTTACGAGGGCACCCGGGGGAGATGGTCGTGCAGCAAGATGTTAACCCCTCCATGGGCAGGGATGGTGGCCTTGGGACCCGTTTGGGGAGAGTAGTGGCTGGCGGTGCAGGGCGGTGCACGGCCAGATGGCACTGTTGTACTCACGATTATTGACACACACAAGTCTCTGGTAAACAAAGTTGATGGTGGTCGGTGCCCGCAGCCGGCTGTGTCTGGTCCCTCACCCGGGTTGGTGGTCTTGGCCTTTCTCCTGCACCGTGTTGTGTTTGTGTAGACTGCCTGTGCCTCAGCAACGGGAGTCCGCTCCCCGGCTATGTATGTGTTGGTGGAGTCCATTTGCCCGCAGACGCTGACCCGTGGGATCTCTCTGCCTATACGGTGGCTTTCTATCCCCCTCGGTGGGCTGTTGCCTTCAGTCGGGACTTGGGATGGGAATGGACCTAAAGTCCAGACCTGAATCAGTAAATTCAGCGTGGTCCAGTGGCTTCTGGGCCTCGTTCCGGGTATGAGTACCCCCCTGGTGCTCTGGTTTCCAGTCGGTTCCCCGGTTCAGTACCGGCGGGCCACTACCCTGTCCCGGTCCCTTATGGTTCCACCTGACTGTCTTCCTGGCTCCTGCAGGCTAAGACCACTGCCTGCCTCCTAGCCAAGGTGTGCGAGCTACGACCCTCACACCTGTCAGTTTCCGCTGCAGACCTGTCACCACAGGCCAGCTGCACTCTACTCCTCTCAACTCCAACTGACTACTGTCACTGTCAACTGGCCACTGGCCACCGACAAACTCCTCCGTTTCTCTTGCCTCTGGCTCCCTGGACTCCTCGGTGGGCATGGCCAACCGCCTGGCTCCGCCCCCTGGTGTGACCATTAAGCTCTGAGGGAGGTGACTAGATTTTAATGTGGTTGGCTGCTGTTACCTTTTTTAGGGGACCGGTGTTATGCGGGGCCTATCTGTGACTACCTGGCTAGTCCAGGGCGTCACAATACCCCAAGTGACTTTCAGCTGTAATCGCAGCAAAAGGTGGCGCTACAAAGTATTAACTTAAAGGGGACAAATAATATTGCATGCCCTATTTTTCAGTTTATTATTTTTTTTATAAAAGTTTAAAATAAGCAAAAAATTTCGTTCAACTTCACAATTGTGTCCCACTTGTTGTTGATTCTTCATCATAACATTAAAATTTTATATCTTCATGTTTGAAGCCTGAAATGTGGGAAAAGGTTGAAAAATGCAAGTGGGCCGAATACTTTCGCAAGGCACTGTAGATTATCTTTGTTCAGCACAATGTAAGAGACCTGAGGAAGAGGACAGCCCAGTCCTTGAAACGCGTAGTGCAATAAAATAAATTATTATTCCTTCATTTATGGTCTGCAGCACCCTGTTATACACCACTTTCTCTCTTACCTCCTAACATCTTTACTCATTGAACCCTTCTGCAGAACTGACTTTCAGCTCTATCTGTAACCAGGAAATGACTGTCTGCTGAACACGAGTTCCCCCACCAGTGAGCTCAACCTGAAATTAACTATTTCTATTAATAACAAACTCTAGCTACATAACATTCCTATACTTTACATTAATTCTTATAAATAACATCCTAAACCTTTTCCTCACACTACATCCTACTTAACACTCTCCACTCTGCTATATCTGACTAATACACATTGTTAAAGGGAACCTGTCACCAGATATTTCCCTATGCAACTAAAACTACCACCTTATGCAGCGCCTCGGCTGCATTCTATGAAGGTGTGCCTTGTATCTGGCCCCCTTTTCAGACTGCAAAAACAACTTTATAAATATTACCTTATTGTATGTAAATTTTTTAGTAGGGCCTAAAGGGCGTGCTCTTTTATTCCTTCGTTCCCCCCTCCTGGTCGCTGTGCTGATTTGAATTGAGGTCGACGGTCCCATCATCCTCCATGCTATGCTGAAGTCTCGCGCATGCGCCGTTATCGTAGGCCACTATCGCAGGCCTGTGCACAAACTATCCCTCACGCGCGCCCGGGATGTATTTGCTCAGGCACGAGATTATGGGCGGCGCTGTGCATGACCTCACCAGTTTCATGCTAGTACCTGCCCATAATCTCGTGCCTGAGCAAATACATCCCGGGCGCACGCGCGAGGGATAGTTTGTGCACAGGATGACGGGACCGTCGTCATCAATTCAAATCAACACAGGGAACGACGTACAGCGGCAGGAGGGGGGAACGAAAGAGAAAGAGAGCTTGCCCTTTAGGCCCTGCTAAAAAATATACATACGAATAGGTAATGTTTATAAAGTTGTTTTTGCGGTCTGAAAAGGAGGCCAGATACAAGGCACACCTTCATAGAATGCAGCTGAGGAGCTACAGAAGGTGGTAGTTTTAGTTGCATAGGGAAAAATCTGGTGACAGGTTCCCTTTAACAAAGTTACAGCAGATAACACATTACACTTTAAATACCCATGCACTTTACATTATAGGGGGCTCGACCACCCCTACATCTGTAAAGCGCTGTGGAATGTGATGATGTTATATAAGCAAAGCATAATATATAAATCTCGGGACATTTTTTACTTAGCTTTGAGATGTGTAAAAAACCTGAGAATTCAGGCAAAACCTATTTGATGTATCGGGACCATTGAGCCTGGCTAAGGATCCCTCTATTAACAGACGATGGTACTGCTATTATCACCATTGCTGTATCATTTCACTGTTTAAAACCTTTGCACAAAATGATGGATTTTTTTTGCAGATTCGTTTTCTGCGGTAATTATGGCTTTAAAGATATTTCATTGATGTGTCAATTTTCACCTTGATTCAAGACCAATCACAAACGAAGCTTCTTATCACTAATTAGCAGAATCCATTGTCTAGAGCTCTGTATCTGCAGCATATCATGTTAAGAAATGAAATTACCTGGTCAGATTAGCAGCACTGAATGGCTGATGTAGACACAAGATTTTATATTACAGAAATAGTCACATTAAATTCTAATTCTCATGCTATAATTTTGATGCCAGAGGCAGGGGAAGAGTCACCGTGCAGCAGGAAGCCAGAGGCTGGGGCGAACATGTGTGTCCGCTATTAAAAAAATAAATATTCACTGCTCCCCCAACAATAATCCTGCCCACCTCTTGGCACTAAGGCCGACACCGAGAGGTGGGCGGGATTATGGGCATGGGGGGCTGTGAATATTCATTATTTTTGAGTTAACAGTGACGTAATGCGCTATAGTTGCTAACACACCAAAGTCAGTTGCCGGCATCGGAAGAGAACTCCGCTCACCAGGGAGCAGAGGGAAGGTGAGTAGAATCCTTTTTGCTTGTATGTATTAGAAAAAAGTGGCATAATAGAATCCATATACAGTAATATGAAAAAAAGTTTGGGCACCCCTATTAATGTTAACCTTTTTTCTTTAGAACAATTTGGGTTTTTGCAACAGCTATTTCAGTTTCATATATCTAATAACTGATGGACTGAGTAATATTTCTGGATTGAATTGAGGTTTATTGTACTAACAGAAAATGTGCAATCTGCATTTAAACAAAATTTGACCGGTGCAAAAATATGGGCACCCTTATCAATTTCTTGATTTGAACACTGCTAACTACTTTTTACTGACTTACTAAAGCACTAAATTGGTTTTGTAACCTCATTGAGCTTTGAACTTCATAGGCAGGTGTATCCAATCATGAGAAAAGGTATTTAAGGTGGCCACTTGCAAGTTGTTCTCCTATTTGAATCTCATATGAAGAGTGGCCGCATGGGCTCCTCAAAACAACTCTCAAATGATCTGAAAACAAAGATTATTCAACATAGTTGTTCAGGGGAAGGATACAAAAAGTTGTCTCAGAGATTTAAACTGTCAGTTTCCACTGTGAGGAACATAGTAAGGAAATGGAAGAACACAGGTAGAGTTCTTGTTAAGCCCAGAAGTGGCAGGCCAAGAAAAATATCAGAAAGGCAGAGAAGAAGAATGGTGAGAACAGTCAAGGACAATCCACAGACCACCTCCAAAGACCTGCAGCATCATCTTGCTGCAGATGGTGTCAATGTGCATCGGTCAACAATACAGCGCACGTTGCACAAGGAGAAGCTGTATGAGAGAGTGATGCAAAAGAAGCCATTTCTGCAAGCACGCCACAAACAGAGTCGCCTGAGGTATGCAGAAGCACATTTAGACAAGCCAGTTACATTTTGGAAGAAGGTCCTGTGGACTGATGAAACAAAGATTGAGTTGTTTGGTCATACAAAAAGGCGTTATGCATGGAGGCAAAAAAACACGGCATTCCAAGAAAAGCACTTGCTACCCACAGTAAAATATGGTGGAGGTTCCATCATGCTTTGGGGCTGTGTGGCCAATGCCGGCACTGGGAATCTTGTTATAGTTGAGGGTCGCATGGATTCAACTCAGTATCAGCAGATTCTTGACAATAATGTGCAAGAATCAGTGACGAAGTTGAAGTTACGCAGGGGATGGATATTTCAGCAAGACAATGATCCAAAACACCGCTCCAAATCTACTCAGGCATTCATGCAGAGGAACAATTACAATGTTCTGGAATGGCCATCCCAGTCCCCAGACCTGAATATCATTGAAAATCTGTGGGATGATTTGAAGCGTGCTGCCCATGCTCGGCGACCATCAAACTTAACTGAACTGGAATTGTTTTGTAAACAGGAATGGTCAAATATACCTTCATCCAGGATCTAGGAACTCATTAAAAGCTACAGGAAGTGACTAGAGGCTGTTATTTTTGCAAAAAGAGGATCTGCAAAATATTAATGTCACTTTTATGTTGAGGTGCCCATACTTTTGCACCGGTCAAATTTTGTTTAAATGCGGATTGCACATTTTCTGTTAGTACAATAAACTTCATTTCAATCCAGAAATATTACTCAGTCCATCAGTTATTAGATATATGAAACTGAAATAGCTGTTGCAAAAACCCAAATTGTTATAAAGAAAAAAGGTTAACATTAATAGGGGTGCCCAAACTTTTTCATATGACTATACCAGGATAGGCAGGGGGACATATATACCAGGATGGGGAACACATATACCAGGATGAGGGACATATATACCAAAATATTCCCAAGATGAGGATCATACATACCACGATGGGTCACATATATACCAGAATGGAGAACATGGATGTACCAGGATGTGCTAGAACATATACACTCCCTGACAGAATTTCTGTCGCTTATCCATGCTATGTAAATAAAACCTGACTTTAAATTCATCCATTGATTTTATAAATTACTCTTTTGAAAGCTGAAACCCTCCCAAATTTAGTTTAGGTTATGAAAATAAAGTTGCTGCAAAGCTGAAATATTGATCATTTAATGAACACAGAAAGGTCAGATTTTGGCAAGACAAAAGTTTTGTCGCCTTGTCATATAATGCACCCATTCCTAGTTTACATCCTCACCTGTGCTCACTAAATGATCAGTTAATAATTGGGTGTGTATAAAAAGAAACCCAGGACCCCAGACCTTCACTTGAACTGCAACTTGACCTCTGACAACATGCCAAAAATCCACCCTGCGACCAAAGCCTTGATTATCAAAAGGCTGAAGACCAGAGCCACTGCAGAGGAGGCTGACACTTTTAATGTGTCTCAGCGTCAAGTACAAATAATTAAAAAAAGATTTGAAGAGAGTGGAGATGTTTTTGACAAGCCTACGTCCGGCAGACCCCGCAAGACAACTGCTCAGGAGGAACGTTTGTTGGTTAGAAAATCTAAAGCCAGCCCCTCTTCCCTTGCAGCAGAGCTCCAACAGGCCTGATCACCTCAAGTCCCTGTGTCAACTAGAACAGTTTGTAAGATTCTGTCTCGAAATGGCCTCCATGGTGAAATCAGTACCCATGTGGCGCCCCTGACCTGGTCAGGCACCACTGAGTACTGCACCCATGCTGGGTGAGTGCAAACAGGTAATCCTAAAGGCTGAATAGGGTGTGTACGCACAGACACATAGTGACCAGGTCTCACACACATCTTAGAGGGGACCCCTGGGCAGACCCAGGAGGGGGCATGGCCTCCACATCTCAGCTAGTGGTGCAGTGGAGAAGCTGGAAACTACAGTTCTGCAGTGGCAGTCAGTCAGAGAAGGAGTAGGAGAGGAGCAAGCCGAGTCTGAAGTGAAGACGCAGCAGTGAGGACACGCTAGTCAGACCCTGCAAGTGTAGTGGCTGTTGGTGGGGGAGAACGGTCACTAGAAGTTGGACAGAAAGACGCTGAGGAAGAGCAGTCAGCTGGTCATGTATGGAGACTTCTGGAGGGCTAGGCACGCACAGGGAACAGGTCCCTAGAGCCAGACATCCATTTAGTGGTCTGCTAAACCTGCCGGTGGGGTGGACAACAAGTCCCACACCAACCAAAACAGAGTCCTCCGAGCATCAGCATCAACGAGGGGGCCCATAAGGAGGATTGAGCCTGAAGCTATCCACCTTGGTCCACGCTGCCAGCAAACGGGGCAGAAAGGGGAGAAAAGGCAGCTGCAACTTCCCTGGATGAATCCCATGGTACTTTAAGTCAGGGGTTGTCCGAAACAAGAAGTGCTAAGAAGGCGAGCCAGCAGTCACCCCTGTACCAGCCTGCAGGATACCTGGTTCTCAATTGGTGTATCTCAGCATCGCCCGGGTATCACTTGAAGCACTTGAAAGTGAGTAAAAACCAGTTGCAAGACACTTTGGACTGAGACTGAGTTCTTCTGTGACCTGTTGTTCTACACACTTACACCCGAGCCCCTGGGGCCGGCCTCACTCTCGGGAGGCCCTACCACCAGACTGCAGACACCATCAGCCCCAGACGCTCGTTAAACTGCAGTGGCGGTCACCCCTCACCCTGACCGCAAACCCAAGAATGGCATCACGACTTAGAAGTAAACAATCTGACCTACCTGTTGCCAGAGGGGTCCCTACAGAGAAGTCCCCGCAGTGTCCCGGAGACGACGGCTGCAGCACTGTGGTGGGTGACTCACCCTGAAGCCAGCACTAAACAGAAGTCAATTAAAAAAACTTGTGGCATTTCCCAAGTACCACAGCCTGCTAAACAGATGGACACTGGAAAAGTGGCAGAAGGTGGATTTCTCTGATGAATCTTCAGTTGAATTACACCACAGCCACCACAAATACTGCAGGAGAGCTACTGGAGCCCGTATGGATCCAGAAAACAGTTAAGTTTGGTGGTGGAAAGATCATGGTCTGGGGTGTGCTATTCAGTATGGGGTGTGCAAAACATTTGCAAGGTGCAAGGCAAAATCAATAGCCTAAAATATCAAGAAGTATTAGCTACCTCCTATACTCCCAATCATAAAAGGGGTCAAATTCTGCAGCAGGATGGTGCTCCATCTTATACATCCATCTCTACAACAAAGTTCCTCCTGGCAAAGAAGATCAAGGTGCTCAAGGACTGGCCAGCCCAGTCACCAGACATGAAAATCATTGAGCATGTTTGGGGTAGGATGAAAGAGGGAGCTTGGAAGACAAAACCAAAGAATCTAGATGAACTCTGGGAGGCATGCCAGACTGCATTCTTTGCTATTCCTGATGACTTCATCAATAAATTGTATGAATCATTGTTGAACTGCATGGAGGCAGTCCTTCAAGCTCATGGAAGTCTCACAAAATATTAAATATGGCTCTAATAGCACCACAACTTCATTCGCCAATGTTATGCAACATATCTTTGTATTAGAAGTTAATTATTTGTATAACTTTCACATTACTTTCTATGGGCGACAAAACTTTTGTCTTGTCAAAATCTGACCTTTCTGTGTTCATTAAATGATTAATATTTCAGCTTTGCAGCAACTTTATTTTCATAACCTAAACCAAATTTGTGAGGCTTTCAGTTTTCAAAAGAGTAATTTATAAAACTAATGGATGAATTTAAAGTCCAGTTATAAGCTTCTATTAACATAAAATGGATAAGCGACAGAACGTCTGTCAGGGAGTGTATACCAGGATTGGGGAACATATATAGCACGACAAGGGACATATATACCAGGATGGGGGGGACATATATACCACGATGGGCCACAGATATACCAGGATGGGAAACATATATAGCAAGTTGAGGGACATATATACCAGGATTTAGATCCTATATACAAGGATGGGGAATATACAGTATATACCAGTGTATGCCCAGGATGGGTATCATATATACCAAGATGGGCCACATATTTATCAGGATGGGCAAAACATACCCGGGGGGAATGTACACCGACATGGGGGAGATATATACCTGGAAGTGGTTCAGGATGGGGGAGATTAGCAAAAAATTGGGGGACATTACTCCAACAAGTGGTCAGCAGCAGATCCCCCCATAACAGTGTACCATGACCACATTTTCTGCTTCAAATTTTTTTTTGTTTTCCTCCTCAAAAAATCTAGGTGCATCTTTTGGTCCAGTGCGTCTTATCGTGCAAAAAATATAGTACATGCAGTAGTTGAGGATCCAAAAGTGATGCGGTGCACGCGCCAACTTGCCCACTCCCCATCTCATCCGACCGACCACTGGCCTCCCTCTGGCCCACCAACCTGCTATTCTTCTTCTGCCCCTGCAAAGTGCTGGAGAGGGGCAGTCATGGATGAGGGTTGTGGACCCCAACCCACCCTGGCATAGTACAGACACGGGGGGCAGAGTGGTGTGGGTGGTAGGTCGTGTGGAGGTTGTACCTGCGGACTCCTGCGCTTATGTATCTTCAGTAGCCAACTTCTCCGGCTCCCATTCATTTCCATGGGCCTTGTGCCCCGTGTGCTCAGTAAAGGGATGACCACCAGGTAAAACTTGCAATACTTTACTACACAGATGCTTAACAGTCATTTTCCACTTTCTCAGCACAGAGCTGTCATCATTATCATCTTTCATCACTTTTGGCTGCTGGCACCGGCTCGGGTCTATGGAGAAGACCACAATAGGGCGATTTACTCTTCTACTTCCGACCCAGTCCCTCAACATGATGGTGGGTCTCTCGGCTTGGATAGATTGACTAGGCTGCCCTCCCACCGCCACTGCGTTCCTTCACATACTAACAGGTGCTGGCCTAAGGTAGGGGAGCGCCTAACTGCTCCTTTACGTCTCCATGACTTCCCTGGTCTTACATCCTACCGTAGCTGAACTTCCTTCTTGCAGTATCCTTTCTTTCTCTCTTGCTTCTTCAGTTCTGTCTCTGCCACCTCCACCCTATTCCCTCCACTCTGCTTCTTCTGTCCCTCCTGGTGCTCTCTTTGTTCTTCCTACTACCACAGCATCTCCCTATCTAACTCTGTGCAACTCCTACCTTATATCACCTGCTGTGCTTGTAACCCACCTCCCAACTTAACCCCTGCTGCCTTGTCATTCCCTTCAATCCCAACTCTCTAAGAGACCCAGGGACATGACACTTGGTAGCAGCAAGTTGCATTACATAGTGGAGATTGCACAAAAATACAATACAATTCACAGTTTAAATGTTGCTGTTCCAGTAGTCACCATTGGAAAGTAGGGACAGTAGGGCACTGGTCACCCTATTATATTCCCCCAACTTTAAATTTGCCAGTCCCCTGGCAACGAGACCTGTAGGACATGAAACACAACATACATATACATTTGTATGTTTAAATTCTGCTAAAACTGACATGTAACATAACTGTAACTGTCTACAATCCCTCACCCTGATGAAGGCTACACACTGAAACACGTGTAGGGCTCTGGTGTGGCACAGCAGCGGCGGATAATGGCTTCAGGTATGCATCTTTGACTTAAAAAACTGACTTAAACAAACATCTTTATACATGTTATATATCGGTTTGCCTGTGCCTTTAGTCGTGCATATTAATTGAGCAGTTTGCTACATGTTTCCTTTAACTGCACTATTATATGCCTTTGAGATGCTTGTTATATAATGCAGTTGTCACCCCTTGGTGTGATATATATATATATATATATATATATATATATATATATATATATACATACATATATATATATACAGAACTGTGGGACTGTGGAAGATTGAGGGATCTAGGCGGAACTGGGGTGGAGTCTCAAGGGGGCCCGAAAATTTTGCCAACATGGAGCTCAGAAATTCTTGATTGTGGACCTGCCCCTATCCTTATAATTAACTTATGTTGAGGCAGCTGCATCATTGTAGCTGTGCATCCAGCTCTGGGGTACCTAATAGAAATAAACACCACTATATATGTGTTTTTCTGCCTTCATCACCCTTGTCCACCCACTTCCTTTCCATGCCATAGACTTAAAAGTATATAAACTTTGTTATTTATATAATTTATTTTTTTTTCCTGAAAAGGTTTTTAAAAATCCCTGTTGGAAAAATATGATAATTTCTTTGAGGCGAATCCTAAAGAAAACCTCTCCTAACTAGACACTGTTCAATTATAGGCAGGAAAGAACGCTTAAGGAAAATAAAACTTTAAAATGTCATCAAACAACTTCAGGAAAAGCTAAACTCCTCCAAAAATTTCTCAAAAAACAAGAATTTCTTCAACTGGTTTCTGCTTGAAAAAAGTGTGGTTTTTGAGCTCTTCAAAAAACTCTCTGTTCAAATGCAGTTTTTTTCAGCTAAAAAATTACTTTAAAAAGCACCTTGAAAACCTTTCCATTTCATTTCTATGGGAAACACAATTTACTGCTCATGTGAGGAGGGTTTTTTTTTTACTTTTTTTTTCTCATGAAAAGGTTTGAACAACTGATGGTGGAAAAAGTAAATGCATGTCACCTCTGTGACGCCGTAACTGGAGGAAATCTCTCCAAACCAGGCACTGTCCAATCAAAAGGCTGCATAAAACTTTTCAGGAAAGAACCTTTTCCAAAACTCTTCATTATAATTTCAGGAAATGCTTCAGAGAAAGAAAACTCCTCCATCTTCTGCATGAAATCTCGTGGATTTTGAATTGATGAAAAAACCTCATTGTGAACATAGACTAAAGGGTGCTTTACACATCGCTAGCGATAGCTAGCGATGTCGTGCGCGATAGCACCCGACCCCGTCGTTGGTGCGATATGTGGTGTTCGTTGCAGTAGCAAACATTATTGCTACGGCAGCGTCACACGCACATATCTGTTCTGCGACGTCGCTGTTGATGCCGAACAATCCCTCCTTCAAGGGGGAGGTGCGTTCGGCGTCACAGCGACGTCACAAAACGGCCGTCCAATAGAAGAGGAGGGGAGGAGATGAGCGGCCGGAATATGCTGCCCACCTCCTTCCTTCCTCATTGCCCGTGGACGCAGGTAAGGAGATGTTCGTCGCTCCTGCGGTGTCACACACAGCGATATGTGATGCCGAAGGAACGACAAACAACCTTGCTACTGACCAGACAACGATTTTTGGTAAATGAACGACGTCTCACAGACCAACGTTTTTTGCCTGTTTTGCGATTGTTTAAGGTCGCTCATAGGTGTTACATGCAATGACGTCGCTAACAACGCCAGATGTGCGTCACAAACACTGTGACCTCGACGATATATCGTTAGCGATGTCGCAGCGTGTAAAGCACCCTTAAGAATGTGTACACAAGGACACTCATAGATGCTGAGTTTTCCAAGTTGTAGCACATTAAAAAAAGCCCACTTTTTTTGTGAACGCCTTTGGTGTTTTTGCTGACATTTTAGCCGTTGTTTTGTCGCCTGTGTCTTTACTTTATACTTTCAAGTATATAGAGTAGGCGGCTTCTAAACAAAGCCATCTGAAGAATAAGCAAGTTACTTGTTTTTACCGCTTGAAGGTTTTCAAACTTTGAAGCCATAATAGAAATGACATTAGACAAAACATGTGCATGCCATTTTGACACTGCTCTATGACCATTTTATTTCATGTGTTCTGCTGAATATTTGCAGTCGAATCAGTGGCACAAATTTAAGCTTATTGTTGGATTTCCGCTGCAGATCTGCATCTATATCGAAAGATTGCCATGTGAATATACCCTTAGACTTCAACATAAGGAAGGCACTAGCTCAGACTATCTCCATCACCTGTGCATATGTGACGCCCCTGGACTATCAGGTTGTCACAAGGTATTGCACAATCTACCCTCCTGTGCAGTATCCACCTTCCTCTTGGTTATGGGTCCCTAACCAAATGGTGTTGCCTAAAACAGCAAATCAAATCCTAGATACACCCTGCACCACACCCACCAGACACACCAGTGGATGGCTTGAGAGGAATAGAGTCGCCCACCTGGGTGGTCAGGGAGGGGAAGTGAGGAGTGTAGTCAGTCGGTTAGAGAGTCAGTTGGTGAGTGGTGGTGAGAGAGTAGCCCTCGAGCTGTGAAGAGCTCTGAGGAGGTCGGGAGTGGTGACTCCTATAAGGAAACTGTCTAGGTTGCAGATGGTGGTCTCGGCCTAGAGGATGTGGACCCCCGGTCGCAGGGGATCGTGGCAAGGGGCTCGAGTCTGTCGAGCAGGACAGCCGGCGGCCTTGCACCATCACCGGTCCGGGACCAAGGCATGACGGGGTACGTGGATCCTAGGTTGGGGAGTAGCTGCATGCAACCCGGTAATTTACCCATGGAGAACGGAGCTTTCAAGATTTGTTCCCAACCGCTCCAAAATCGGGACACTAGCGCAACAAGGGGGATAGGACTTTCCACCCAAAACGGTCCAGAAAATCCCAAGCATGAGCCCCGAGAGCAAGCTCCCACACAGTGGGGAGCAGGACCAGCAAGTTTCACACTACCGGGACCACCAGAGAAATAAACTTAGCGCCAGGAGGCAGGTCACGGATCACCAGGCAGCTGTAACGCCTGCCTGTATCAACAGACTCAGATGGGATGTAATGGACAGGCTAGAGGAAAGCCACTCACCAAAGAGGACCCCCAGAACCCAGAAACCCTTTAACCCCTATACAGGGATTTGGAATTACACAGGGCCCTGGAGATTACTACCTGTGGAAGGCTGCAGTCCGATGAGAGTAGTCATCAGGCAGGGTCAAACCAAGAATAGCAGAACAGGGACAGAATCAGCAGGCGGTGACGTAATCAGGAAACGTAGCAGAGGTCAAATCCGGATCGGGCAGCGAGGTAAAAAAACAGCAGGCAGGAGGGTAGTCAGAAAACACGCAGAAGTCAGCACACAGGAATCACAAAACAGAACAGGGCGGAACAGGAGCCAGAATATCAGAACTATCTCTGGCAGAGGTTAGCAGACAAGAGGGGAACTAAGAAGGGTGTGGTGTCTTCTCATTGGTTGTAGCTGAACGCTGGCAACTTCAGCTGGAAGACACACGCCACTGTTATGATCCGGAACCATGGAAGACCGCCACAAATCATTGGCAAAAGGTGACAAGAGCATTGGCAACTAATCTGGCCGCCATCCCCTTACTAACCATCACAACTTGAAGTAGCCGAGGGGTGAACTAACATCCTGTGCACCGCGAACCCAGCCGGAAAACTAACTATCCTAAAGGTAGGAAAGATGAATAACTCTCTGCCTCAGAAAATAGACAAGAATAGCTAGCCCCCCACATTCAAAGACTGCGGTGATATAGGAAAAACACAATACACAGGTAGATGACAGGATTAGCAAAAGGTGAGGCCCCCGCTGACTAAAATAGGAAAGGACAGGAAAGGGACTGATGGTGACCAGAGAAAAACCCTGCAAAATACCAACTTCCTGATAGTACAAAAAGGCCATCAGATCGCACGATCTGAACTCCGTCCTATACCAGGTGCCCTTGTCATACCAATGAACAGAAAACAAGAATCATAACAAAGTCAACAAGCCACAAACACATGGACCCAAAGGAGCTATACTCCACACAGAACTGCAGGGAGTTCCCCAACAATCCACTGAGGGGGAAAATCCCTGCAAGCGAATAAACTGAAACCAACCACAGCAAATGACAAACCCAGATAAACTAAAGAACCAGACAATAAATAAAGAGCAAGAACTTATCTGGGGAAGATGTGGTGTAGAGCAGGATTAAGCAGGCTGGAGATACAAAGAACAACTGACATCCGGCAACAGCCTGCAATCAGACCAGGATTTAAATAAGCAGAGAGTTAGCAAAGGAAACACCCACTGCACAACACACCTGGTCCAAGTCCAAACCATTCCTGGCCACTAGAGGGAGCCTCCCAGCAGCCAAAACATAACTAACATTCACAACACGCCACCCACAGTCAGCCAGTGGTACTGCAGATCCCAAGATAACCAAGCCCAGTGGATGATCGGAGCCTGCGCCCACCGGTGCCGCTGGCATCGACTCCTCTCCCATCACCAGCACCATCCACGGCAGGAACACGGCATTGCCTGGCGATCGGAGCAGAAGTCGCTGGAGCGGACTCCGGTGGTGACGTAACAGCAGCACCATTGGAGACGGGACCTGAACTAGCTCCCCTCAGTGGCAGCGGTGTCCAGAGATTTGGTTTACCCGGTTGTCAGTGTCTGCTTAATGGACTGAGTGAATACAAGTGTGATCCCTGCATCCCACGGCCTTATCCTCCCACCGAGTCCCAGGGCATTCCCCCTACCTGTGGAGGGTCACAACACCTGGCTGCTTCCCGTCATCACCCCGGGTACTCCCCAACGGCAGCGGCGGTATTTTCCCCAGTTACCACGCACCACGAGTGGCGTTACGAACTATATAACCCCTTGTAAATACCCCTTCATTTGAGTGGCCACACGACCCCCAGGTCCGGAGACCCTTGAGCCACTGTGAACCCGGATCCGAGCAGCTCGGCTGCTTGCACGGGGGTGGCACACATAGACATATGGCTAAATAATATAACTTTCAAGGGGCAGTTTAGGAGATTACTGGCTATGTGCACATGACACCATTTTCAAATGGATTCCGCAACTGAAAACATTCAAAGGAATGAATACATCCATGTTTATGAAAAACAAGACTGCTTCAGGGCTGGTAAATGCTGGAGTGGTTCAAAGAAGTATCCTGTTCATTCTCAGCTGCCCACTCTCTTCTTCATATTCAGCTGCTCGCTCTCTTCTTCATGTTCAGCTGCCCACTCTCTTCTTCAGTTCAGCCACCCGCTCTCTTCTTCAGTTCAGCCACCCACTCTCTTCTTCATATTCAGCTGCTTGCTCTCCTCTTCATGTTCAGCTTCCCACTCTCTTCTTCATGTTCAGCTGTCCACTCTCTTCTTCATGTTCAGCTGTCCAATCTTTTCTTCAGTTCAGCCACCCACTCTTTCCTTCATGTTCAGCTGTCCACTCTCTTCTTCATGTTCAGCTGCCCGCTCTCTTTTTCATGTTCAGCCATCCACTCTCCTCTTCATGTTCAGCCATCCACTCTCTTTTTCATGTTAAGCTGCCCCAATCTCCTCTTCATGTGCAGCTCTATTCTTCATTCTCATCTACTCGCTCTTTTCTTCATGTTCAGCCTCTCGCTATCTTCTTAAAGTTCAGCCACCTCCTTTCTTTTTCATGTTCAGCCTCCTGCTCACCTCTCCATGTTCAGCCACCGGCTCTCTTGATAAAGATACTGTAAGGCCTTGTGCCTGTAGGAGGGTGTATAGATATATGCGTGTTGGTGTTGACTATGAACAAAAGGCACACCTGTAACAATGACATCTGGCAATTAGATGTCAGTGACACTCACTGTCGTTCTAAATTTTATTAAGAGGTAATAAAATAATACTTGAATAATTTTGTGAATACTGTGATGTCCTCAACCAATAAAAACAGACAAACAATACATATAAGGTTTGGCCCCTCCTAATAAGGAGATATGTGCAGGCCAATAGGTTCAGCTAATACCGCTATGGTGATTGGCACTTGTCTCACCAAATAACTAGGTGCCACTTACATCAAAGTCCAAAAATAATTAATTGGATTTATCTCACCAAATATTTTAAGATTCAAAGTGGTTCAAACCATCTCATGGCGGAACCTTATAAGCAAAAAAAGCTGCCGGTGGAGCAGCCATGAAAATGATGGCAATTATCCGAGAAGATACTCGCTTCATCCAACAATAATGTGGCGCCCTGGGCAATCCAGGATGTCACAAGCACTACACCAACACACCCCACACCCCCGGTCAGGCACACCAAAGTCAGACAAAAACCCTTGGTGCCTTCCTCCAGGGGCTGATATCAACACCCGGGGGTGGGCCAGGTGGTTGGTCCCGCCCACCGAGGAGTTCACAGTCCTGGAGACGGGAAAAGCAGGCAGATAGAGTTTGGAAGTGAAAGTGGAAGGAGGGAAGTAGCAGTTGAGAGGCCTGAAGTTGGTCCGGGTGTGTGGCCCGGACGGAACGGCAAGGTTGGCAGACGGTGGTGACCGTCTGCAGGAGTGGCATATTGGAGCTAGCCGTAAGGACCGTGGACGGGCAGTGGCCCGGCGGTACCGGACCGGTACGCAAAGAGAAGCCAGCACCATCCGGCAGGGGCTTACGGACCCCGACAAGGCTAGGAGTCACCGTGAATTTGTCAAATCCGTTAGCGAAGGGAACCTCCTGGGTTTCCCAGCAGCCAAGTCCCGACAGAAGGCAACAGTCCAACTGAAAGAGGGAAACACAGTCACCGCCAAGGCTAAAGTTCCCAGGGCCAGAGCCTGCGGGCAAAAGGGGCTCCTTCAGCACCCATCCAAGCTGGGGAGCGGGTTACCGGTGGGAACCCATTGGAACCGTACACACTACACAGGTGCAGGGAAAGGCAGTCACCATCAACCTGCCGGGAAGAGAAAGACCGCGGCCGTCTGTGGGACCCGTCCATCCAGCCGTTTGTTTTACCAGAGACTCTGTGTACATCATTGGCTGAGTGAGTACCACCGTGCCGTGCGGCACAGCGCTTCCCCCGCGACCCTGCACCTGGCCAGGCCCCGTAACCCGCCTGCCATAAATCCCTACTCCCTCACCGGGCCCCGGGAAAACCAATCCCCCCATCCACGGAGGGGAGGACTAACATCCAAGCTGCTCCCTGTCATCGCTCCCGGGATCCCCGTCCAGAGCAGCGGTGGTGTCACCAATCTCACCACAACCGTGGGTGGCGTCACGGACAATATCTACTCCCCACAATCAAACTCCCATTTTCACTCACGGGCGAGGAACGCCGCTCGAGTCCCCGGGATCCGGCCCACCGCTCGAGCCACCACCGAGCAGCAGCCGCAGCAGCAGCAGCCGGACCCGAGCAGTGGGAGAGCGCCATGTCCCCTCCTCCGCCCGCGACAACTTGGCGTCACGAACAGGATCTTACCACTCTGCCGTCTGGTAGAGGTGCGCCTTGTGACCGCCGGAGGTGTCCGGCCGAAAATTTGGAGAAGCCGCCATCTTGGGCGCGAAAAATTCCCGCTCGAGCAGTGGAGGCGCGAAGGCCTAAACCCCGCCCCTGTAGAGGAGGAGCCGGAAAAAGACTAAGGGGGACTGATGGCGTCTGGCCACATGTAGCCCGCGGCTATGGAAGCAGGGACGCCATTTACTGGTTCCTGGAACAGGCCGCTGCTAAGGATGCTGAGTCCGACCGACAACACCGTGGTCCCCGCGCCTGGCACCGCAGCGTGGGTGGAAGTCCGGACCATCCAGCTAAGCAGCCGTCTGCAGCTCCACATGCAGCTCCTCCTGGAGGAGTGGAAGGCCGACATGGCGGAAGTGGTGGCGGCCATACGGAGACGCGAGGTGGAGGGAGTCTTGGAAGGGAGGGTAAGTGACCCACGCCCCTGTACCCCTAGTGGGTCGGTCATCGCGGCCGAGGGACCCGGTCCATACCCGCTCGCCCTGCTACCTCCCCCGCTACCCGTGTTGGCTGCTGCTGCCCCGCCACTAGGCCCGCTACCACCACCACCGGTAGCAGTACCCTGCCAATCCGCCCCGGCGGACCGACCTGCAGCAGAAGCTCGTGACCGCCCTGATCCGCTTCCATGGAAGAAGCCAAAGGTTGAGCCCGTCAGCAAAGATGCACCGGAGGCACGGCGGGGATGCAGCTGCCAGGAGGCAGAGCAGGCCATGTCACAGCGGGGTCCCTCATTACGGAAGGTACCGGTCATAGCCGGCACAGGGGGACTCCGGCTGGGCCCGTCCCCCACACCACCTGAACCGGAGCAAGCAGAAAGTGCTCCGCACCGGGAGCGGCAGCAAAGGCAGCTGCGCCGCGGGATTGCTGATTAAGAAAGAAAAGTTAGAGCATGGTAGTGGTTCCCGGTTACCTTACTGTCGGTCCCCATTGGGACTCTGCTGACGTTCCAGACGGCCCTCAAGGCTAAGGAGTCCGGTTGGAGGAGCAGTCGTACCGGCATCATCGGCAGCTGAAAATGGAGTCCTGTGGGACAGTGTCACCCCTGTGTGAGGGTGGCGTTGGGGGCTCGTGCTGTTCGATGGTGGACTGTGGGAAAGCTGCAGGAGGAAGCTGTACCGGAGCCAGGTGTTGTGGATGGCCCCTGGGACCCAGCTGACAGTCCCCGTTGGGACCCTACGGCAAGTCTCCGTTGGGACCCTACAGTTTTGTTTGTGGTAGCCCGTTGGCTACGAAGCACTGTTATCCCCGTGGGGATTGTTTGCAATCAATACGTAGAAACTGCTACGGACAAGCCCGAGAACTGGCAGGGCAACCACAAACTTAGTGGCATGTAAATAAAAATGTTGGCTTCACCGTTACCGCCTCCAGAGAGGCTGATTTGGAAGATGTGCCTGGAGGGAAGTGATGGCCCAGGCCCGCCACTACCGCAACCGGTGGTAATCCTCTGGGGGTTTCAGGGGTTCCCCATGGACGTGGGTCCCCTGAAAAGGACAGAACCCGCTCGGGTAACTTGAGCTGGACTGGGGTCAAGGGGTGCTGCCCATTTTCTTAGGGGCAGCATCAGGGCCAGGTTGCTTGGGTGGGAGAGAGCGGAAGCCGTTACCGTTAGCAACGTTTAAGTAATGTGCCTCCCGATGTGGGAAGAAGTTAATATACTTGTAATACCTGTTTACCATTTTAAATCTTTTCCAGTTTGTGAAAATAAAACCGGTGATGGACGGGCAGCCCGCGGACGGTCTGCATTTTACTAAGGGGGAATGTGGCGCCCTGGGCAAGCCAGGACGTCACAAACACTACACCAACACACCCCACACCCCCGGTCAGGCACACCAAAGTCAGACAAAAACCCTTGTTGCCTTCCTCCAGGGGGCTGATGTCCACACCAGGGGGTGGGCCAGGCAGTTGGTCCCATTCACCGAGGAGTTCACAGTCCTGGAGGCGGGAAAAGCAGGCACATAGAGTTTGGAAGTGAAAGTGGAAGGAGGGAAGTAGCAGTTGAGAGGCCTGAAGTTGGTCCGGGTGTGTGGCCCGGACGGAACGGCAAGGTTGGCAGACGGTGGTGACTGTCTGCAGGAGTGGCCTATTGGAGCTAGCCGTAAGGACCGTGGACGGGCGGTGGCCCAGCGGTACCGGACCGGTACGCAAAGAGAAGCCAGCACCATCCGGCAGGGGCTTTACGGACCCCGACAAGGCTAGGAGTCGCCGTGAATTTGTCAAATCCGTTAGCGAAGGGAACCTCCTGGGTTTCCCAGCAGCCAAGTCCCGACAGAAAGCAACAGTCCAACCGAGAGAGGGAAACACAGTCACCGCCAAGGCTAAAGTTCCCAGGGCCAGAGTCTGCGGGCAAAAGGGGCTCCTTCAGCACCCATCCAAGCTGGGGAGTGGGTTACCGGTGGGAACCCATTGGAACTGTACAAACTAGACAGAGGTGCAGGGAAAGGCAGTCACCATCAACCTGCTGGGAAGAGAAACACCGCGGCCGTCTGTGGGACCCGTCCATCCAGCCGTTTGTTTTACTGGAGACTCTGTGTACATCATTGGCTGAGTGAGTACCACAGCGCTTCCCCCGCGACCCTGCACCTGGCCAGGCCCCGTAACCTGCCTGCCATCAATCCCTACTCCCTCACTGGGCCCCGGGACAACCAATCCCCCTACCCACGGAGGGGAGGACTAACATCCAAGCTGCTCCCTGTCATCGCTCCCGGGATCCCCTTCCAGAGCAGCGGTGGTGTCACCCATCTCACCACAACCGTGGGTGGCATCACGGACAATATCTAATCCCCACAATCAAACTCCCATTTTCACTCATGGGCGAGGAACGCCGCTCGAGTCCCCGGGATCCGGCCCACCGCTCGAGCCACCACCGAGCAGCAGCAGCAGCGGCCGGACCCGAGCAGTGGGAGAGCGCCGCATCCCCTCCTCCGCCCGCGACAATAACACAGCGCTATTCTATAAGAAATAATACTACTGGTTATCTTTCCGATTAAATACTGTTATCAAATGAATCTATAGATGTATATATGGAGAATGTGACCCGGAAATTGATGTGATATCACCATTCACCCATCCCCTTCTCCCCCTCCCCCCTCTCCCTTGTTTAATAGCCATATTATTGTGATTTTTGTTGATAATGTGATGACAATATGATGTATGATGTAACATTTGGCATTAATAACTAATAAAAAGTTATGATTTAAAAAAAACAAAATGATGGCAATACCACCTTTTTCCTAAAGGAGCTTTGTGAACAAAAACTCTGTTGGCTACAAGAACCCCATGTGCACATAGCTTTTGAGAGATTTTTCCTTTTAAAGGTTTTGAAATCTGCCTTGTGGAAATAAAAGTGTATTTTACTTCCTTGTAGCAGATTGTGATATAATCAGTTGCAAACTAGAGCATCAAATCAAAAGAAGAATAATGCTGGGTTCACACTAAGCGACAGCGACAACGACGTCGCTGTTACGTCACCATTTTCGGTGACGTAACAGCGAACTTGTAAGTCGCTGTTATGATCGCTGCTTAGCTGTCAAACACAGCGACGCAGCAGCGATCATAACGTCGCTGTGCTACATGTGCAGAGAGCAGGGAGCCGCGCACACTTCTTAGCGCTGGCTCCTTGCTCTCCTAGCTACAGTATATATCGGGTTAATTACCCGATGTGTACTGCAGCCACATGTGCACAGAGCAGGAGCCGGCACTGGCAGCAAGAGCGGAGGCTGGTAACGAAGGTAAATATCGGGTAACCAGGGAAAGGTCTTCCCTTGGTTACCCAATGTTTACGCTGGTTACAGCTTACTGCAGCTGCCAGTGCCGGCTCCTGCTCGCTTCATTTCGTCGCTCTCTCGCTGTCACACACAGCGATGTGTGTGTCACAGCGGGAGAGTGATGACCAAAAAATGAAGCTGGACATTCAGCAACGACCGGCGACCTCACAGCAGGGGCCAGGTCGTTGCTGGATGTCACACACAGCGACAGCGACGGGACGTCGCTGCAACGTCACAGAAAATGGTGACGTAGCAGCGACGTCGTTGTCGTTGTCGCTGTGTGTGACATCAGCTTAAGGCTATGTGCGCATGTAGCGTTCTGTCCTGCAGAAATTTCTGCAGCGATTTGAACAGCACACGTGCGCTTCAAATCGCTGCAGAAAGAGTCCGTAATGAAAAAAAAAAGCCGATTCCATGCGCTCTGACTGCAGCCCCTCCCATAGACAGAGCAGGGGCTGCATGCAGAGCGCAGGAAAGAAGTGACATGTCACTTCTTAGAACGCGCGCTTCGGGCAGCAGCCGAAGCGCTGTGCTCTAATACGCCACGTGCATACGTCTCCTGCATAATCTTCATAGATTATGCTGGGGACGCAGGACACATACAGTTACACTGCGGTGCGGATCGCAGCGTAACTGCATGCAAATACGCAACGTGCGCACATAGCTTTACTCCTTGTATTTGAACACTAAAAAACTTCAAAGCCTTGTAATACTTAAAGGGAATCCATTACCAGGTTTTTTTTCTCCCTCATCAGAGAGAAGGGGCAGAGACCCTGATTTTAACGATGTGTCACTTATTGTGCTTTTGATTAAATGCTTGTTTTCGCTGCAGAACTAATGTTTGTGAATGTTGAGCTATGTATGACCTCATTCCCACCATTGATTGGCAGCTTTCTGCCCATGTACAGTGTACTCAGAAACCTGTCAATTAGTGTTGGGGTGGAGTTATACAGAGCTTGATTACCTAGCAGAAGATTTAAGCTGGGTTCACACATAGCGACAGCGACAACGACGTCGCTGTTACGTCACCATTTTCTGTGACGTAACAGCGACCTTGTATGTCGCTGTTATGATCGCTGCTTAGCTGTCAAACACAGCGACGCAGCAGCGATCATAACGTCGCTACATGTGCAGAGAGCAGGGACCCGCGCTTAGCGCTGCCTCCATGCTCTCCTTGCTACAGTATACATCGGGTTAATTACCCGATGTGTACTGCAGCTACATGTGCAGAGAGCAGGGAGCCGCACACACTGCTCAGCGCTGGCTCCCTGCTCTCCTAGCTACAGTACACATCGGGTTAATTAGCAGGAGCCGGCAGCACAGGCAGCGTGAGAGCGGCGGAGGCTGGTAACGAAGGTAAATATCGGGTAACCACCTTGGTTACCCGATGTTTATCTTGGTTACAGCTTACCACAGCTGCCAGATGCCGGCTCCTGCTCCCTGCTCGCTTCATTTGTCGCTCTCTCGCTGTCACACACAGCGATGTGTGCGTCACAGCGGGAGAGCGCCTTTGAAGAAAACGAACCAGGGCTGTATGTAACGAGCAGCGATCTCACAGCAGGGGCCAGATCGCTGTTCAGTGTCACACACAGCGAGATCGCTAATGAGGTCACTGCTGCGTCACCAAAACCATGACGTAGCAGCGATTTCGGTAGCGATCTCGCTATGTGTGAAGCATCCCTTACTGTTTCTTTTGTGATAATCTCCTGCTGATAAAACAATTATTTCATCAAAACTACAGCAAGCAACTCAGTAAGTGTCACATCGCTGTAATCAGTTTTTCTGCAGCTACATCACACTACCCACAGATTATTTGTTAAAAATCTGGTGACAGATTCACACTAATGGGAATCTGTCACCAGGTTTTTGCTACTCTGACTGAGAGAAGCATGATGTAGGCGCAGAGACCCTAACTCCATGATGATGTATGACTTTCTGGGCTGCTTATTATATTTATTTTTCCAAAATCCCTGTTTTGTCTGCTGCAGAGCTCTAACGCCAACCACACCACTGATTGCAGCTTTCTGTGAACACTGTGCATAGGCAGAAAGTTGCCACTCAGTGGTGGGGCGGGATTATACAGAGCTTATGAATACATGAATATGAAAGACCATATGGCAGCAGGAATACTAATCCTCTAGTGATAATCTACTTTTGATAAAACAGTGATTTTAGCGTATGAAAAGCAATCAACCTGGTAAGTAACACAATACTAGAATCAGGGTCTCTACCCCTACATTTTATTGCTCTCAGATTTGGTGACAAAAGCCTTGTGATAGATTCCCTTTAGGTTGAATAAAAACAGTAATCCGTAAACTCCAAAGTAAGGGATTTAATGCTTCAAGTTAGAAAAAAAAGAGCCAAGCTATTATAATGGTGTCTTAAGAAATTAATCAACAAAGTATTTGTACTGTTTGAAAAAAATGGTGATCAAAAGAAGAGATGCACTCTAAACTACAGCAAGAAACACAATGACAATTCACATCTTTATAATTAAATACTAAAAAAAGAACAAAACATTTAAGAGCAAGAAATTGTAAAAAAAAATAAAATAAAATACCAATATAAAATGATTACTACAGGATATAGCCTCCATTCTCTTAAATATGGCTGTATCCTGTAGCCTTTTATCTCCCTTCTTTTCAAACTTTGCTATTGTTCGTCTTTCATTAATATAATTCGTCCGCTTCTTTTATTAAATCAGTCTGGTTCACATCCCATGATGCTTAGCTTGTCAGGTCACATCGAACACAGCGAGGTCAGGGTGTGATTTAGTGTAAGGAAGGTTAGCTGGGGTTAATAGACTGGCTGCCTGGGATCCTGCTATCTTCCATAGGAGGATAAAGAAACATAGTTTTCAATGAGGAACAATGGACCCTGGGATTAGATAAACCCCAGATTCCTATTAGATGCTGATAGAGTGAGCGTTTTAAACTGACAATACCGTCAGATAAGATAATCGCATCACGCTGCCTTGTTATCGCAAAGGTGTTGTTTCCTACATTCAGTATAGCAATGTCAGCGGGGGGTTAAACAAAGCGGGCCATAATGTATATATGTTTTATGCCTACCCATCCTAATGAGAATTCATATTGTGGTCCCATGTGGGAACTAGACAACAATGGCAGGGCCATCAGTAGGCCTGTCTGAGGTATGCCACCATCAAATGCCTTCTTTCCCCATATATATATAGGCAACAAGTTGAACACATCATCCGTGGTACCATTGAACAAAAGTGTATACAGTGGTGTGAAAAAGTGTTTGTGCCCTTCCTGATTTCTTATTCTTTTGCATGTTTCAGATCACCAAGCAAATTTAAATATTAGACAAAGATAACACAAGTAATCATCACAAAATGCAGTTTATAAATGAAGGTCTTGTGTGACAAAAATGATTGCCCCGCCCCTTAAAACATAATTAACTGTGGTTTATCATATTTTTGGGAAGCTGAGTTGAGTTTACCTAGCCACACCCAGGACTGAATACTGCTACCACTGTTCTCAATCAAGAAATAACTTAAATAGGACCTACCTAACAAAGAGAAGCAGACCAAAACATTAGACATCATAATGCTATCCAAAGACATTCACTAACAAATTAGAAACAAAGTAATTGAGATCTGTCAATCTGATAAGGGTTATAAAGCCATTTCTAAAGCTTTTACTCAAGCAAACCACAGTGAGTGTCATTATTCACAAATGGTGAAAGCATGGAACAGCAGTGAACCTTCCCAGGAGTGGCCAACTGACCAAAATTATCCCAAGAGCAAAGAGAAGATTCATCAAAGAGGTCACAAAAGACACCACAACAACATCCAAAGAACTGCAGGCTTCACTTTCCTCAGTTAAGGTCAGTGTAAGTGACTCCCCCATAAGAAAGACTGGGCAAAAATGGCCTCTGTGAAAATATTATTATCCCTAAACCTAATAACTTGTTGGGCCACCCATAGCAGCAACTGCAATCAAGCGTTTGTGATAACTGGCAATGAGTGTTTTATTACGCTCTTGAGGAATGTTATCCCACTCATCTTTGTAGAATTGTTGTAATTCAGCCACATTGGAGGATTTCTGAGCATGAACCGCCTTCCTAATGTCATGCCACAGCATATCATTCAAATTAAGGTCAGGACTTTGACTAGGTCACTCCAAAGTCTTAATTTTCTTTTTCTTAAACCATTCAGAGGTGGACGTGCTGGTGTGTTTTGGATCACTGTCCTGCTGCATAACCCAAGTGTGCTTCATCTTGTAGTCACAAACAGATGTATGGACATTCTCCTTCAGGATTGTTTTGTGGACAGCAGAATTCATGTTTCTATTTAATAAAGCTAATCTTCCAGATTCCAAAGTAGCAAAACAGCCCCAGACCATCACACTACCACCACCATGTTTTACTGTTGGTATAATGTTCCTTTCTTGAAATTCTGTGTTACTACACCAGATGTAGTGGGACATAAACCTTCGAAAAAGTTCAACGTTTGTCTCGTCAGTCCACAAAGTATTCTACCAAAAGTCTTGAGGATCATCAAGATATTTTCAGTTAAAATTGAGATGAGCTTTTATGTTGTTTTTGCTCAGCAGTGGTTTGTGTCTTGGAACTCTGCTATGCAGGCAATTTTTGCCCTATCTCTTTCTTATGATGAAGTAATAAACACTGACCTTAACTGAGGCAAGTGAGGCCTGCAGTTCTTTGGATATTGTGGTGGGGTCTTTTGGGACCTCTTTGATGAGTTGTCGCTGCGCTCTTAGAGTGAATTTGTTAAGCTAGCCACACCTGGGAAGGTTCACTGCTGTTCCATGATTTCGCGATTTGTGGATAATGGCTTTCACTGTGGTTCCCTGGAGTCCCAAAGCCTTGAGGCTGCTTTACACGCTGCGACATCGCTAGCGATGCCACTAGTGAACGCACCCGCCCCCGTTGTTTGTGCGTCACGGGCAAATCGCTGCCCATGGCGAACAATATGCCTAGGACGCGTCAAACAGACTTACCTTCCTAGCGATGTTGCTGTGGCCGGGGAACAACCTCTTTTTTAAGGGGGCGGTTTGTGCGGCGTCACAGCGACGTCAATAAACGGGCCACCAATAGAAGCGGAGGGGCAGAGAGCATCCTTATTCACATCACTCCCACCTCATTGCTGGAGGACGCAGGAACGCTGTTGTTAGTCATTCCCCAGTTGTCACACGTAGCGATGTGTGCTGCCTCAGGAACGACGAACAACCTGCATCTAGGACGAGCAACGATATTTTGAAAATGAACGACGTGTCAACGATCAACGATTTAGTGAGTATTTCTGATCGTTAGCGGTCTCTCGTAGATGTCACACGCAACGACGTTGCTAACGAGGCTGGATGTGCATCACGAATTCCGTGACCCCAGCAATATCTCGTTAGCGATGTCGCTGCGTGTAGAAATGGCTTTATAACCTTTTCCAGGCTGATAGAGCTCATTTACTTTGCTTCTCATTTGTTACTGAATTTCTTTGAATCGCAGAATGATGTCTAGCTTTTGAGGATCTTTTGGTCTACTTCCCTTTGTCAGGAAGGTCCTATTTAAGGGATTTCTTGATCGAGAATAAGTGTGACAATAATCAGGCCTGGGAGTGACTAGAGAAATTGATCTCAGCTTCCCAAAGATGTGATAAACTACAGTTATTTTATGTTTTAAGAGGGGGGGGGGGGTGGCAATCAGTTATTCCCACACGGCCCAGTAGATTTGGATTTGTTTTTCACTTAATAATGAAGACCTTCATTTATAAACTGCATTTTGTGTTTGTGTTATTTTGGTGTAATATTTACATTTGTTTGGTGATCTGAAACATTTAAGTGTTACAAACATGCAAAAGAATATGAAATCAGGAAGGGGCAAATATCTTTTTCACATCACTGGATGTGCAGTATGTTTTTTTCAGTTTTCCCCTGCATAGTCATAGTGGTGTATCTTTAAGCTCATGGGTTCTCAAAGCAAAATCCCTCAACTACAGTATCACGGGTCTTAAAGGGAATCTATCACCAGGTTTGTGCCACCTAATCTGAGAGCAGCATCATGTAGAGACAGAGACCCTGATTCCAGTGGTGTGTCACTTACTGGGCTTCTTACTGTAGATTTGTTACATTCGCTGTTATATCAGCAGGAAATTATTATTAGGCGATTAGTGATTTGCTGCCATGTTGTTCTCCATATTATCACGCTCTGTGTAACTCCGCCTCTGTGTAATCACTGGTTGGACGTTTTCCTCCTATGAACAGTGTATACAAAAATCTGCCAATCAGTTGTGTGGGTGGGATTATACAGAGCCCACCATTCAGAAAATGATTAGATCTGTAGCAGAGAAAACTTCAGTAAGCCACCCAACCCTCCCTTTAAGTTTTGTGCCTGAACCAACCAATCAAAGCACAGCTTACATTTCATATTCTTCTATTGAAAAGTAAAAGCTGTGCTTTGATTGGTTGCTATGGCATAATTTCTTTATTTTCACGGTTAGAACACATTCACGTGTGGTCTATGGTACTGGTTATTTTAATGTTTTCTACAGCCAATTGTCAGGCAAGAAAAACTGAGGTGTGTCCAACTTAGATATAAATTTGCAAACAAAATGGCCAGCTCAAGTCAATAGGTCCATGAAAAAAAAAGCTTGATTTTTTTTTATTTTGCATATGAGAAAAACTGATGACTCGATAATGGAAAACTGTGAAACACCAACCAAAAATGGATGAAAATCTGATCTATCATGGAGGAAACCTGGACGGTTTTTCTTGTATACCCTAAAAAAATGTTAATCTATATGCTGGGGCTAAATGGAGTATTGGTAACAAACACCCCACTTTTCAGTCATCAATATTTGTGATGGAGGGGTTTTGAGGCCCTGGGTGTGAATACTTATTCTTAGGCCTTGCTCGCATGGGCATATAAATTGGATGAGTGCATTGTAATAAAAATCGCATCGCACTTAGATTAATGTTATTCAAGGAGGCAAAATACAACAAAGTAGAAAGTTGTTTCCCAGCACAGCCCGTGTATTCAAACGATGAGTAGGATAAACTTTAACAAGTTTATTTACGCGTTTCGAGCCTATCTGGCCTCTTCTTCAGTATAAAACCTGTGTATGAGTTTCTGTTATGTTGAAGGTACAGAAAACCTATGTGATGAGCCACCTGAAGTTGACATGTCTACTCCAGGTGGCTAGGTGGTCATCACATATATTTCCCGTACCTTCAATATAACAGAAAACGCATACACAGGTTGTCTCCTGAAGGGAAGGCCAGATTGTCTTGAAATGCGTAGATAAATAAAGCTGTTAAATTTTATCCTACTCATCGTTTGATTACACGGGCAAACACTTTCTATTTTGTTGTTACCCAGCTTGGTGTTTCTACACCCATGGATCTGCAGCAGCCATCATGCCTACATAGTGGTTGTGTCTCACACAACCACATCAGTTGAGGAGATTCATCTATTCCACCTCCCCTGTTTCATCAGGTATCACCCTATGGCCCTTTTATGTTTTCACCTCTAGTTCACTTATATTCAATGAGGCAGAGCAGAGCTGCCTTTTTTCACCTGTATTTGGGAAGACAAAAAAGTTGCAGCATGCTGTGATTGGCTACATGTTTTGGATCATGTGTTCGACTAGAAGTCAAACATTGGACTGCACTCTGATGACATCTGAGTGAAGTCTGACATATGAAGAGACACACAACGGAAAACATGGAGAAATTAATTTCCCCCTCTTCTCACTTGTGATCCGATTCTCGAATGCAAGTGTACCGCCCCGCTCTCAGCAGCTGAGCTGCTCGGATCCGGCCCTTCTGTGGGTGGCCCAAGGGTCTCTGGACCCGGGGGCCTCATGGTCACTTCAAATGAAAAGGGGTAGCGATGGGATGGTGGATGAGGGACGTAAATGTACGGGCTGAGCCGTACGGAGTCCGTGACGCCACCCACGGTGTGTGGTGATATTGGACACCTCCGCTGCAGTTACGGGGCACCTGGGGGAGATGTTGTGCAGCAAGTTGTTAACCCCTCCGTGGGCAGGGATGGTGGCCCCTGACCCGTTGGGGGTTTGGCGATGCAGGGAGATGGGCGACCGCAGGGTGCTAGTGTACTCACTATTAGAAAACACACGAGTCTCTGGTAAACCAAGGTGATGGTGGACGGTGCCCGCAGCCGGCTGAGTTCTGGTTCCCCCACCCGGTGGTCTCTGTCTTTCTCCTGCACCTGTTTAGAATGGTGGACTGCCTGCCCTTGCAACTTCAGGAGTCCGCTCCCGGCTTGTGGTCGCCTAAGGAACCCTTTGTCCGCAGACACTGGCCCGTGGGATCTCTGAGCTGTGGTGGTGGCCTTTTATCCCCCTCGGTGGGCTGTTGCCTTCAGTCGGGACTTTGGGTGGGACAGGACCTCTAGTCCTGGCCGCAATCAGTTAATTAACTAAGTCCAGTTGCTTCTGAGCCTAGATTCAGGGTCTGAGTACCCCCCTGTGTGCTCCGGTTTCCGAGTCGGTTCCCCGAGTCGGTACCGGCCCGGCCACTACCCTTTCCCGGTCCACCTCGGTTCCACCGAGCCGTCTTCTTCCCGACTCCTACAGATGGAGACCGCCATCTGCCTCCTAGCCGAAGGCACCAGGGCTCCTACTCTGGTACCTGTTCAATTTGGGTATTCGTCTCCGCTGGAGCTGCACACAACTCCAGCCCACACTCCTTTCCAACTTGAACTCTAAACACAAACTGATTTTTTCCCGCCCCAGGCTATCTTAAACTCCTTGGTGAGCATCTTCCAACTGCCTGGTTCCGCCCCCTGGTGTGTCTATCAAGCCCTTAGGGGGCTGACTAGGGTTTTAAGGTTGGCTGTGTGTTACCTGTAAGGGAAGGGTGTAATGCGGGGCCCTATCTGTGACTACCTGGCCCAGCCAGGGTGTCACACAAGAGAAACTGAACACAGTAAATGACACTCGTCTCACACTCGCAACAGAGTTTGAGCCGAGGATCATTAGCTTATCACATCAGATTCTCTCCCATACACTCGTGTAACCTCAACCTTACAAACTTCTTCCAAGCTCCTGCTGACATAATGTGTGGTGCCCTGGACAAGCCAGGGGCCACAGGTAATTACATCACCACACCCTACACCCCGGTTAGGCACATCTAAGCCAGACAGAAACCCTTGTTGCCTTCCTCCAGGGGCTGATGTCCACACCAGGGGGCGGAGCGAGGCGTTTTGTCTCCGCCCACTGAGGAGTTCACAGTCCTGGAGGCGGGAAAAGCGCAGTTGAGTTTTGGAGGTGGAAGTGAAAGGAAGGAGAAAAGTGGTAAAGGAGCAACTGACTGACAGCGTCCAGGTGTGTGCCCCGGGCGAGACAGCAAGGTTGGCAGACGGTGGTGACCGTCTGCAGGAGTGGCTTATCGGAGTTGCCGAAAGGACCGTGGACGGGCGGTGGCCCGGCGGTACCGGACCGGTACACAAGGAGAAGCCAGCACCATTGGCAGGGGTTTTTCGGACCCCGGCAAGGCTAGGAGTCGCCGTGAATTTGCCGAATCCGTTAGTGAAAGGGACCTCCTGGGTTCCCAAACAACTAAGTCCAACCCAATGAGAGAGACACCGCCACCGCCAGGGCAACAGTTTCTCAGGGCCAGCGCCTGCGGGCAAAAGGGGCTCCTCCGGCCCATATCCAAGCCGGGGAGCGGGTTACCGGTGGGAACCCATTGGAACCGTCAGAAGTACGTAGGTGCAGAGAAAAGCAGTCACCGTCAACCTGCCGGGGAAAAGCAACAGCAGCCGTCCGTGGGACCCGTCTTTCCAGCCGTGTGTTTTACCGAGAACTGTGTCATCGTCTCAGGCTGAGTGAGTACCACCGTGCCGTGCGGCACAGCGCTGCCCCTGCGACCCTGCACCTCGCCAGGCCCCGCAACCCGCCTGCCATCGTCAATCCCTACCCCATCACCGGGCCCCGGGACAACCAACCCCCTACCCACGGAGGGGAGAACTAACAACTCAGCTGCTCCCTGTTACCGCTCCCGGGACTCCTATACAGAGCAGCGGTGGTGTCACCAAAATCACCACAACCGTGGGTGGCGTCACGGACAATAAATAATCAAACCCCACCATCATACACCCCCTTTTCACTCACGGGCGAGGAGCGCCGCGCGAGGCCCCGGGATCTGGCCCACTGCTCGAGCCACCACCGAGCAGCGGCAGCCGCAGCAGCGGCCGGACCCGAGCAGTGGGAGAGCGCAGCGTCCCCTCCTCTGCCCGCGACAAATGCACATTCAATCTCTATGGGTAAATGACCAAGACATCTTTACTCCACAACCAGTTTTGCTTAAAGGGAGTTTGTCACCAGTTTTGGGGCCTATAAGCTGCGGTCACCACCACTGGGTTCTTACATACAGTAGTCTAACATGCTGTATATAAGAGCCCAGGCCGCACTGTAGATCATAAAAAACACTTTATAATACTCACCTAACGGTCGCGCTTTGGTGGAGCTGGGCTATATGGGCGTCTCCTTTCTCCGGTGCCAGTGCGTCCTCTTTCGGCCATCTTGGTCTTCCTTCTTCTGAAGCCGGCATGCATGACGCGTCCTACGTCATACACACTCGCCGGCACTGAGGTGTTGTGCAGGCACACTTTGATCTTCCCTGCTCAGGGTAGATCAAAGTATTGTAGTGCACCTGCGCGCGACCGGCGAGTGCGTATGACGTAGGACACATCCAGCACAATGAGGGCAAAGGTGGCCGAAAGAGGAGGCGCCGGCACCGGAGAAAGGAAACGCCCATATGGCCTAACTCCACCAAAGCGCGACCGTTAGGTGAGTATTATAAAGTGTTTTTTATGTTCTACAGCGCGGCCTGCGCTCTTATATACAGCATGTTAGCATGCTGTATATAAGAGCCCAGTGATGGTGCCCGTAGTTTAAAGGCCCCAAAACTGGTGACAGGTTCCCTTTAATGAAGCTGCTTCAGGAAATAAGATGGCGGTCTTTTTGCCATTGTTTTTATTTATAAAGAACAGGCATCTTCCAAATGAAGCCACTTTCTGTTATCCACTTCACAGTTTCCGAACACTGAAGCACTTAAAAAGAAGTAACAATGTCGATTTTTACATTGCTAGGTATTTTTTGTGCCGAATTCAGCCTCATTGATGTCGAATGCACATACCCTAAGTATCACAAAGATGACCCTTGCCCTCAGAGGTTTTTGATTTGACCCTTTAAATCAAGAAGGAAACCGGCAAATTGGACAAGCTTAAAAAAAATAAAAAAGAGGCAAAAGCTATAATGCCTGAGTGCTCAAAAATCCTACTGATTATTATTTATGTATTAATATTACATTCTGTATAGAACATATAATTACATCTAACCTCTGAACATTATATATATATATATATATATATTTATATATATATATATATATATATATGCCTGCTGTTTTATGATGACATACATATTGCCAAACTAATCATGTGTAAGGTCAAACTGATGATCAAAATAGGAAGAAAAAAAAAATCATAAAATTTGCCCTTGAAAGCAGCTGTCCCCATACCTGGGGTAAGTGTTGCATATTCCATATGATTCCTTGTAATTTGGGAATAATCTTGCACAGACTAAAGTCTCAAAGGAAACATTATGTGACACATGGCTGCCATCTAGTGACGCATTTCAGGTAACAGTAGAGTTTGTAAAACACTTTTGAAACGTGTGAAAATCTTGAAGGACACTTCTTAATGAACTGAAGAAAGGCCTATACCACGGCTCTAGTCCATCTCCAACAAATATTGGTACCTTCATACAGATTTTTATACTCATACATATATAATCATATAGAAACTTCTTGTGTTCTGACCAGTAAAAAGGAGCTTCATGTTATACGATGTGAGTTATAATCCATCATTTCAGATGTTCTTCTAGTTGGCGTTCTTCTCAAAGAAGATTTCCAGCATGCATAACATATGATGCAAAAGAAAAATATATGCTCTGTGGGTATAGGGTTCAGCCAAACTTGTTATTGGGTCAGCGTACTGTCTACATGTTAGTCAATGTTCAAGTCCATCTGAGCAAGTTTCCACAAGGATCTAATGGTCATGCAAAATAAAATCACAATACGGATGAGAAAGGTGCATGGACGAGCAAGTACCTCCTCCTCCTGTCCGGTTTGCAGACAAGTGCACAAAGCTGCACACACAAACCCCATGATGTTGGCATGACTGTCCTGACAAATTCAGACAATAAAACAAAGAATAATGCCCACACACCATAAATTTAGCTGCTCCTTTGTCCATGATGACCTGATAAATTTAGCTGCTCCTTTGTCCACGATGACCTGATAAATTTAGCTGCTCCTTCGTCCATGGTGATCTCTGTCTAGGTGCCGAAAGGCTGTTGAGTCCCCAAACCATCAACATATAAAAAATAAGATATCCCCATTCAACAAACTCATCTGAAACTCTTAAAGGCATTTTTAATGAATGGGGTTCGGTCACAACTTTATTAACCTTAAAATTGTTTATGTTATAACATTGGGGCACTACTGACTAGCGCAACCAAGTGGAGGATACGAAGCACTAGGCCGACCGCCAGATTCCCAGTCGGCAAGTTGGCCTTTGTAATTATAAATCACATCAAATTATTAACTGATCACTGCTGTGACATCGACAAAAAATAAAATACACATAAAAATTAATAAATAAAATATACCAAACACATGGAGAGCAGGTGGGACAAGCAGCCTAGGAGGACCAGTGTAAGATAGGAAGAGAAGAGGTAAGCTGAAAAGCTGCTCTTATAAAGAGGAATATATGGGGACCCTGATCTGATTGACCAGACAATAGGGTTACCAAGAGCCTAAAAATTGAATGGGTGAGGAGGGGCAGAAAAAGGTCAAAGGCGTCATATCTCACTTCGGGATGCACAGAAAAACAGGGCAAAGGACAGAACTATTAAACAGATCGTATGGGTCAGGGGCATTTTACCTTACTGCTGCAGCACCCTACAACTTTCCCAATCAGAAAATAGTTCAGGCATTGAGGCTAAAAGCAGGAAAGTTTTATCTAAACTTTGAATTTAACATATCTGCTCAAGACACAAGCCACATGATTCAGGTGTCTCCACACCCTTTGGCTGTTTTCAGATGAGCGTATTTTATAGTCTGTATATGAACCACTAAGTTGGATAGGTCTCCGGTCTCCCGTATCTGTGTATCTGAATCCAGCCTTAGTCATAGTGTGTAGACGGACGGTGGGAACCATCAGTCAGACTTGCTGAGACTTGGCCCTTTTACTTTCTGAGGCCTGCACCCCATTACTCTCCACAGAGCAAGGGCATTGGGGCAGTTGGGGTGGTCCTGGCTGGTTGTGTGGCCTTTTAGGGTGCAAGTCAAAGCTTTAGTTAGGCCGCCTGTCATACCCATCCACAGGGGAGACAGTGACATAGACTTGGACATTTTCAACAACAGTCTTTTACTGAACATTAGGCAAAGTTCTTTCAGCACAACTTCAGCAGTGATACATCAGGCACAACACTTAAGTACGTTTTCTACAGAACACTTCACTTTAAGGCACACTTCTTCCTTTACCTCTTACATAGTCATTAGTTTCTCTGATGTTATTGGTCACAGCTTTTTCACGCAGCCTAGCACCAAAATCCCATACGTAAGCGTCATTAAGTCCCCATTGACTCGTGGCTCTCCCAACCATCAACCAGAGTGCACAGACTATATACCTCGTCTCATGTCCGTTCTTGAGCTGATCCATTCACTCAGGTCTATGCTAAGTGTCCTCCTTGGGACTCATACCCCTGGGGTCAGGACACTATTGGCAAGGAAAGGCACTCACGTTGGTCTGCCGTGTGTCTGCCCGATAACAGGAAAGTAGGCTCCAGGGCCTGAAGTAGTTTATAGTGTCACATAAGTAGTCTTCTATACGTCCCGCTCCTCAAGTCCTTCCCAGGATCCTTAATCTCACCTTTTACAGTCTGGAGATAATTGCTGAAGTCACCAAAAAGCACCCACCAGATGCGGCTTAGGTATTCTGTGGACCTGCATGTCTGACCTGGTCACTTGTCACTGGTCAGACACTACTGTCTACACCGACTTAAGATGGAGTTTTCCCTCCACACACAGGAACTCACTCCTCCCCTGTGGGTTGATCCACAACTTAACCCTCTGCCATCTGTTTTAAACAGACACTACCTAAACCGGGCATTAGACGGCAACATTTTCTGCAACATCCTACACATGTGGTCAAAATTGCTGGTACCCCTCGTTTAATGAAAGAAAAACTGACAATGGTCACAGAAATAAGTTGAATCTGACAAAATTAATCATAAATAAAAAAGCTTTGAAAATGAACAAATGGAAGTCAGACTATGCTACTTTGCTTCCACAGTGTTTTAAAAAAAAATAAATAAATATATAACTCATGAAATCGGCCTGGACAGAAATGATGGTGCCTTCCTTAACTTAATATTTGGTTGCACAACCTTTTGAGGCAATCACTGCCATGAAATTATTCCTGTAACTGACAATGAGACTTCTGCACCTCTCGACAGGTATTTTGGCCACTCCACAAGAGCAAACTGCTCCAGTTGTCTCGTGTCTGAAGGTAGCGTTTCTCTATCGCTTCATTGGGGGACAGAGGAAAGTATGGGTGTATGCTGCTGGCACTTGGAGGTTGAGACTATGCAAATAAAGAAGTTGGCTCCTCCCCAGCAGTATACACCCACTGACCGGAGCTGAGGAGATCAGTTTTTGCTTAGTGTCTGAGGAGGTTGGACACGCAGGGGCTCCTCTCAGCCCCTCAGGTTTGTATTGTTGTGTTTTATTAAGCTTTTTCCTTTGTTTTTCAGACACACCTCTTCGGGTGACAGGGTTTAATGGCCCACCCTGCTCTCCCACATAGAGACCGGTCACACAGAAGTGGGGTCCGTCAGCCACTTCTGTTGTCTTCAGTGTCTGTCTGACAGGACCCTACCCCCCTAACACTTTCAAGCGGTTTGGGGGGCATCCGCACAGAGAGACAGGCGGATGGTCCTTGCCCCCCTCCCCAAACTCTCTCGCTTCCGAGCCTGATTGTGGGGTAGGAGGACGAAGACCGTACCTAGGATGGAGAGGTACCCTTCCGGTGTCCCCTCGACTATCCCCGGGACGACCGTTGAGATGTCTTCACTCGCCTTCCAGGACGCATCCAGGATCAAGGACAAGCTGGGACCTCAGGGTAAGTACTCTGCACTCCCCCGTCCCGGGTTATGGGGGGGAGGGATCCAGTCTATATAATCCCCACAGCCCCTTCTCCATTTGGGTCAGGGGGTTCCATATCTCCCTTAGAGCCCCCACCTCAGGCCCCCTGTAGCTTGCTCCCCCTGTAGCGCGGCCTCCCTGCGCTCCCCCTGCTGTGGCGTCCACTACCCGGCGTCCCCCCCGGCGGCCTACCTTTTAACTTTAGCCCCCAGCTCCATTGCAGCCCGGCGTCCCCCTCCAGCGGCCCACCTTTAAAATTTAGCCCCCGGCCTTGCGGCCCCCTCAGTGTCAGCGCGCCCTCCAGGCCACGCCCCCAGCCGGTATTCTGTCCGCGCGCGCAGGCTTTTAAAATCTCCCGCCTCTTTTCCCCTCGTGCGGCCTCAGTCCTCCTCCTGGCGTCTGACGTCATTTCCTGGCGCCAATCTCAGGCGCGCATCATCCCTGCGCCTTCACCGGCCCTTCCCACCGGGTAAGCGGCGCGAGATCCGATCCCCTCCGCCCGGGTAGGTCGACTCTGCAGCCGCCGGCGCCGCCGGCGCCGCCGCCTCGCCTGTGCTTCCGCCCGGGTGAGCGCTGCTTGCGCCGCCGCCAGGCCCGTTCCACCGACCGGGTAAGCGTTCCTGGCACCGCCGCAACCCTCCCTTCCCAGGCAGTCTGTGCCACCACCGCCGCAGGTTTGCGACACTGCGCTCACCCGCAGGCAGTGCTGGATCCAGCGCACCCCACTGGCAGTGATTAGTCCACTGCTCCCCTGACCTCGGGGTCAGTCAGCGCTCTTTGCAGCATTCAGTGCGCCACATCTGAGCCCTCCAACAGGCACCAAACTCTCCCTCAGGGCTCATTCTCCAGGGTACTGTGCTCCCTGAACATGCAGTGCTGTTGGTGAGGGGACAGGCCCATTCATTAGGATACTGCTTTGTGAAGCAGCCATATGTCGCATAATTTTATTGTCTCCTGTCTTGTGTTGAACACACATCCTACCTAGCCCAGGTGTGCTCCTGATATCTGGGTGTTCATTGTCAGTTTGCCATTCTGTCCCCCAGATATTAAACGCCTGTAGCACTAATTACTGATCCTATGTGTCCAGCGGTATTATGCGCCTGTGGCACCAATTACAGACGTCACTACAGCATTCTAGATCTTCCCCAGAGTATTGTCCTTACGCCCGGTTATCCGTCAGGTTACGGATAGATTATGGCGCTCTACCCAGCAATCAGAAGTTCACATCTCGCTACACACGTTGTTTACCCAGCGGTCCATGACTTGGCCTTTTCCGTGATCGTTCCAGTGTCTCCGTGAACCGGTCAGTTTTTCCAGTGTGTTCCATGTTTACGCCCTGTGTTTCCATGTACCTGTCCTCTGTCCCACGTGTCAGTGTCTCTGCGTGCTACCTGTCGGTTACAGTGCGCAGGTGCCTTTCTCTCTACACTAGTCTTTACCTGTGTGCAAGTGACACCTGTGTGCCTGTGTTTCTTTATGTACTAGTTTTCATCAGTGTGCTAGTCTCCTCGTACTTGTCCACTATCCAGCGGGCCAGCGTTTTTCTAGGCACTGACCTGCTCCTGTGTGCCAACGTTTCCCTGTACCTGTTCACTTCCCAGTGTGCCACTGTCTGCGTCAAGCCTGTGTGTTCCAATACCCAGGTGCTTTGGGGATCCTGCCCGCTATTCCGTGGGCCAGCGTTTCTACATACATTTGTTTACTTTGGTGTATCAGGGTTTTCACAAGCCTTTACACTACTCAGTGTAACAGGGTTTCTATACGCACCTGTCTACACCACTGTAACAGCGTTGTGTGAACCTTCCCACTGTTTAGGGTGTCAGGTCTCTACTTGCACCTGTCAGTTTCAGCGTGCTACGGGTTTTTCTATCAACCCGTCCACCATTCTGATTGAAGGTTCCATAGACCTGTCCACTTGCCTGTGTACCAGTGTCTCTATATGTCGGCCCATCTCCCAGGGTGCCAGTATCCACTATCCAGTGTTTTCTCTATCCACCTACCCACCATCCGGTGTGCTAGTATTTCCAAAATGTACCCTCTATATTGTGTGCAGCGTTTCTATATCCCCCTGTCTACTACAGCGTGAGAGTGATTTGAGGAGCCTGCCCACTTACCTATGGGCCAGCACTTAATCAGCACCAGAAGCCGGATACAGCAGCAGGCTTGAGTGCCTTGTTCAGCCTTTCCGCTCATCTTCGACCTAGGCAAGAGCTCCATCCAACACTGCCCCATGAGGCGGCCCGCCAGCAGCTGTCACATTCAGTGCCAGGATTCAAGATCAATGATCCTGCCCACTATCCAAGGGGCTAGCATTTCTCCTGACCAGAAGCTGGTTACCGTAACAGGTATGTGTTGCCCTGCTCACGACCCAGCGAGTCAAACGTACTACCTCACCTGGCGGGTCAGGTATCGCCTTCATCTTCGACTGAGGCGAGGACTGTGGTCTCCTGGTACAGCAGCAATGGTCACATTCAGTGCCAGTATTCAAGATCAATGATCCTGTCCGCTATCCAAGGGGCTAGCGTTCTCCAGACCAGAAGCTGGATACCGTAACAGGTAGGTGTTGCCCTGCTCACGACCCAGCGAGTCAAACGTACTACCTCACCTGGCGGGTCAGGTATCTCCTTCTTCTTCGACTGAGGCGAGGACTGTGGTCTCCATGGACCCTTAACGTTGTACGGCAGCAACTGTCATTAGGTTGCTTCCCAGTGACCCGGGGGTTTTCTCCTACTTCAGACCACTCATTCAGGTAAACTGAAGGTAAGCCAGGATCCCCTGGCCAGTTCATTGTCTTCTCTTTCTGCAGCAATTATTTACTCACTTCTCAGATATCTGCAGCCATCTCCTACCTCACACCATACGTGTAACGTGATCTTGAGGTAAGGCAACATGCGACCTTCTGACTGGAGGGTCATGTGATTCACTACCTGCAGCAACCACGGACCCCATGACGCAGCACAGCAGCAGCAGCTCTCATTTGGTCGCTTCCCAGTGGCCCGGGACCTTCTCCTACCTCGCACCATTCATCTAAGGTAGCCACAAGGTAGGGTTTTTCTCTCTTGACTGTACGCTGGCTGCATCGCTTCTTGAAGCAGCAGTCATTTTGGTTTTCAAATGAGGTAAGCAAGGTGCAGCTCTGTCCGCTAACCAGTATGTTGTCCGTTTTACTTCCTGCCACCTTCCCCGGGTGGTTCGTAGTACTTCTGGTATCTGCCTATTCCTTGGCCTAGAACAGCCTTGGCCGCACCCCCCACTAGGGTTCCGGCCAGGCACTGTAAAGGTTTAAAACCATATATCGTTACTTACATTTTCTCTCTTTCAGATAGAGATCAGATTTCCTCAGTCCCTTCACAGTCAACAGATGAAGTTAAGAACCAGACACAGGATCGTCTAACCAGTATTGATTCCACGGAGGACCAGCTTCACCAAGGGACTTCTAGTATCCTGACGGCCCAGTCATTGGGCCCACTCTTCCGGACAAGCTATAAGGTTTCATATAATTGTCTGTCTACTTTCCGCAGCAGAATTCTTCAGGGAGCCCTGAATGCTCAGGCCAACACTCAACACTACAGCGAGTTGTCCCCGCCTGATCTGCCAATCTCCGCTAACACCTAGACATGACCTGCTTCCATTTCAGGCCAAGAGGGGTCTTCATTTCCCCTTTCCCGGGTCTACCTCCTTTTCCCCCTCTCGTAGTCATTCTGGATGGCTCTTGGAGATATGCTAGATCTCTCCGAAGTCCCGGCCATACCAAATTCCGCGATCACTCGCCATCGCTTGGTCTCAGACGCTTGTGCATTCCTGCACTTTTCAATCAGAGTTCCTGCCAGACCATTTAAACTCACATATTCTCTGTCATTTCTTTCCCTTCGTCGTCACTTCTGGTTGTGACGCGGTGACGCGTTTTATAATAATAATAATAATATTTTACTCATTCTTCCGTCACTCCTCCGTTTTTTCCTTGCCACCTTCCAAGGATAGGCGTCACTCCTCTGGTCGACTAGCGCTTAGGCCGGTCATATAGTCCGAGCCCTTCCTTGAGTCCCCCCCTGAAAGGGTTCCTCTTAGGTCATACATCCGAGGCCCTGTGCCCTTTTTTCATTCGCTAGAGCCCTCTCCTTCCAGTAATTCACTTCAATGGTCATCTAGTACACGATTCCAGAGTTCGAGTTTCCCAGTCACGCCATTGTAGATGCCCGACCTCCCTTCTCCTGTCTGTCAGGTCATAGTGGAAATTGATTATTGGATTTCCTTGGCTCCTTAACCTTCTCTTTTTTCTCCGGACTTCACAAGTCCTCTGGACCGCTTCTATACACAGGGGATTTATCTCCCGTATCATTTTCCCGCCTGCAGGCTATTTCGTCCACTAGGGTCAGATCACTTCCCTCAGGTGCTGTGTAATCAACAGGTCAAGTTCCCCTATGGCGGAATCCCCTTACACTCTTATCAAGTATCTCGACTCCCCTGCACCATTTTAGGCAGTCGGTTTTCCCTTTTATTTGTCCTGCGGCAGTAAAGGGCCAAGGCTCCGTTGGCCTCCGCTTACATGGCACCTACCTCTACCAGGTGCCCTAGTTCTTCACCCATTCTTCCACTCTCAGACGTAGTACCATGGCCTGTCGGGTTCTTTGCTCTTAGCCGACCTATTGCTGTCAGTTGCCTTAGATTCTTAGCTTTCTTAGGTACAGATCTCAGAGGATGCAGCTTTTCCCTGATCATCCTAATCCCCAGCACACGCATTCTACACTAGTTCTTGTACTCCCTAGTACCCCAACTCTTCCCCTATACTTCGGCCCCGGGCCGGGTAGGGGTTCCTTACGGTGTCTAGGACCAGGTTCCGGTCACAGAATCTTGTCTCTGCTTACCCTGTTTTCGGGTCTTACTCTTCCCCACCCTTGTGGGACTGCTTTAGGACGTCCCATGGTTTCCTGTGTCCCCCAATGAAGTGATAAAGAGAAGTAGATTTTGGGTACTCACCGTAAAATCTCTTTCTCGGAGCCTTCATTGGGGGACACAGTTCCCGCCCTTTCTAAGACTTCAGTGGATCCGGAATGTTCTGGATTTCAAGCTTCTCCTCGTACTGCTTTTACACAAACTGATCTCCTCAGCTCCGGTCAGTGGGTGTATACTGCTGGGGAGGAGCCAACTTTTTTATTTGCATAGTGTCAACCTCCAAGTGCCAGCAGCATACCCCCATGGTTTCCTGTGTCACCCAATGAAGGCTCCGAGAAAGAGATTTTACGGTCAGTACCCAAAATCTACTTTTTCCAGACGTCTCTTTCCTGCACTTTACATTTACATTTCTACATAGCAATCCTACTATACTTTCTATATGGTTGTATGCATGGGTCTTCAGGGGCAGGAATCCACCACCTGTTTACAATAGCATGTGCCATTACAGCAGGACGTGTAAGTTAATGTGATCACAACAGCACTCAAATGAATGGGAACAGTAAAAAAGAGCTGTTAGCATTTGTAGGGTACTAACTACAACTCACATCAGAGCCGTGGCTCAGCGCAGTGCTCAGCATTAAGTCGTGACTCTGACGTGAGCTGTCTTACCAAGCAAATGGTAAGACCTTTTTTTCTTTTTTTACTGTTCTTATTCATTTAAGTCCTGTTTTCTAACATTTAACTTAATTCCCTTCCCTTCCCAGCTCTAAATAATGATTTTTTTAAAAATGGCAAGGCGTCGGACATTATTTTATTAACCAGCCAAAGGTAAAGCAATATTTGAAGGCTGATATTAGGTTGGGAAGGAGCTAATATCTGTGGCTCTTCCCAGCCTGATAATACCAGCCCCCAGCTGTTAGCTTTATCTTGGCGGCTAGCAAAAAAAGAGAGGATCTTAAGCTGTTTTTTTTATTATTTAAATGAATAATTTAAAAAAAAAAAAACAACCATTAGATTAGCCAATTCTGGTGCTTTGCCTAGCTCTTCCAGATTGACCTGACGTGGTGGCATTGGTTTTGGGATTGGTGTCAGCTGTGAATTGACAGCTGGCATCAAGCCTTAGGGTTAGTAATGGAGAGACATTTAACCTAAAGTAAAAAAGTAAAAAAAAAGACAGGCACAGGAAAAAAGATTGTATTCGAAAAAATACTCACCCGACTCCCTCATTCACAAAAACAAAAAAACATGAATATCCAACATAGATTATGGAATCAGATAGAGTCAAATAATGGGAACCTAAAATACATAAAAATAGAGAGGTTAAAAAAATAAAAACCAAGACACAGTCCCTATTTCATCACTTTACTAGTTCCCTAAAAAAACCCTGCAGGACTGACAATCAAATGCAGAGATTGATCCCACAACATAAGTCGATTTGCTAATAAAACTATGAAGCCTGGTGCTGAGACCAAATGTCCATAGGTCACTCACGGTCATTTCCCACAGGCTAAATAAAGAGCAGACAATAAAAGAATGGTCATTTGCAACCTGTGCTGTACCAAAATCAGCAGGGACCTGACCATTACCAGCCTGAAAACAACAAGCATGCTCAGGCACATGTCAGTAAAGCACCCTACTAGGTGAGCCAAACACTACCTCTTCACATGTGCTATGCACTTGCCAATCCGCTGTCCAGGATACAGACGTGGATGTCTCCTGCCCTGCACCTGTCATTGCACATTCGCAAGTACCATCAGCAATGTTGACCAGTTCTTTGTCCCAGGGCAGCATTCAGCCTTCCCTAGCCTAGGCCTTAGAATGCAAATGCAAATATCCAGCCACTCCCCATCCACAGCCCCAAACACTAAACGTGCACATTTGCAGACTGCTTTACCTGGAAAAGCTGCAGTTTAGGCTTGTGGACACTAAGGCTTTCTGCAAACTCATGGCGGTGGTCATCCTTCAGTACGTGTTCCCCAGCAACCACTTTTTTCAAGATGTGCTGTCCCCACCTTACACCAGAACTTGTCTCATAGCATCACCCATATTCTCACCAACACAGTTACTGGAAAGGTCCATTTAACGCACTACATGTGGATAAGTATTTGTGGCCAGGGTGCTACATTTGCCTGACAGCACACTGGGTGAAAAGGACAGAGTCCTTGTGGGGTAAAGGACAGAGTCCGACTCTTGATCAGCACACGTACTATTGACGTAGATGATTAAGGCCCAGTTCCATGAGAATTTTCTCTACCTCCTACACCATTAGCTGCACTGCCACCCCTCCTCCTCATACTCCAGCTATGAATTGTCATCTTCGAGCACATCGTCCATATCAGTTGCAGGCTATAAGTGTGATGCCCTGGACTAGCCAGGTTGTCACAAACATAACATCACACACACCCCCTCCCCTGGATAGTCTACACCAATCAAACAAAACCCTTGTCCGTGGCTTGATGTCCACACCCGGTGGGGCGGAGCCAGGCGGTTGGCCCCACCCACCGAGGAGTTCACAGGCCTGGAGGCAGGTAAAGCAGTCAGTTGGAGTTCAGTTGAGAGTTCAGTGGAAGTGGAGTGAGAAACTGCTAGTGTCTGGGTCGGAGCCCAGGCACTGTCAGCAAGGTCGGCAGACGGTAGTGGCCGTCTGCAGGAGGTGGTGCAAGTAAGCAGAACCGTAGGACCGGGGACGGGCGGTACCAAGCCGGGGAGCGGATTTGTACCAAGCACACAGGCAGGGCCATCGGACCCCGACCAGGCTAGGAGCCGCCGACAACGGTCAAATCCGAGTGACCGGAACCCCAGGGGTTTCCTAACACCCAAGACCCGACAGAAGGCAACAGTCCACACAGTGAGGATACAAAGCCACCGCCATAGGCTAGAGATCCAAGGGCCAGCGCCTGCGGGCAAAACGGGCTCCTTCGGTCCATACACGCCGGGGAGCGGACTACCGTTTGGCAACCATCGGAGTCAATACTTTCTACAGAGGTGCAGGGAAAGACAGCCACCATCAACCTGTCCGGGGAGAGCAAAGACACTGCAGCCGGCTGCGGGACCCGTCCATCCAGCCGTTTGGTTTACCAGAGACTTTGTGAATCTGTGCCTGAGTGAGTACAACAGTGCCATCCGGCACCACGCCTACGCAACCCTGCACCCCAGCTATCCTGCCTCCCCGTATCACCACCGGGCCCCGGGATCACCAACCCCTACCCACGGAGGGGGAACCAACATCCTAGCTGCTCCCTGCCATCGCTCCCAGGATCCCCGTCACCAGCAGCGGTGGTGCCCACTATCACCACGACCCGTGGGTGGCGTCACGGACTATATCCCCAAAACAAACCACCCCCTTTTCACTCGTGGGCGAGGAGCGCTGCTCGAGTCCCCCGGGTCCGGCACACCGCTCGAGCCACCGAGCAGCAGCAGCAGCCGTGGATCCGAGCGTAGCGAGCACGGCCCCTCCACCCGCGACAACTTGGCATCACGAACAGGATAGAACCAATCTACCTACCGGTAGAAGTGCGCCTCGCAGTTACCGCCGGCGGCGTCCGGCTGAAAAATTTTAAGTTCTGCCATCTTTGGCGCAAAGATTTCCCGCTCGAGCGTTTTCCCCGAGCAGGGAAGGCGCGAAAGTGAGGCCCCGCCCCCAGAAGAAGGAAGTGCGAGAAAGAACCAAGGGGGGAGCGGGTGAAGGATGGCGGCATGTAACTAGCGCCGCAGAGTGCAAGGACACCAGGACTCTGCCGAAACCTGTTCCTGGACCCAGCAGCAAGATGTGCCAGGAGCCACAGGCCACAGTCCACTCCATGATGGCAGAGTGGATGTCGGAGATGAAGGGCCTGGTTGCAACCGTGCGGGCATGTGAAGTGGAGGTGGTCTCCAAGGAGCGGGTAAGCTACCCACGCCCCTATGTTCCCGAGGGAACGGCCGCTGCGGCTGAGGGGCCCGGCCTGCTGCCATCCACCACGCCACCTCCCTCACTGCCCATGCCCGCAGGCCACCGCCCCGACCGACCCGTTACCCCTGTCACCGGTAGTGGAGCCCGCAGCATCTGAGGGAGAGGGCCCAGACCTGGGGCCCCCGGGTCTTACCTTTGTCACCGCCCTGGCACCCATCCCGGCTTCCATCCCGGCTGCGACGGAGATGACGACGGCCCCGACAGTCCACCCGGCCGCATCGGAGGCGATCTTCGACCCTAAAGGCTACTTTACATGCTGCGATATCGGTCCCGATATCGCTAGCGTGGGTACCCGCCCCCATCTGTTGTGCGACACGGGCAAATCGCTGCCTGTTCCGCACAACATCGCGCAGACCCGTCACACATACTTACCTGCCCGGTGACGTCGCTGTGACCGGCGAATCGCCTCCTTTCTAAGGGGGCGGTCCGTGCGGCGTCACAGCGACGTCACTGAGCGGCCGCCCAATAGAAGCGGAGGGGCGGAGATGAGTGGCCGGAACATCCCGCCCACCTCCTTCCTTCCTCATAGCGGCCGGGAGGCAGGTAAGGAGAGGTTCTTCGTTCCTGTGGCGTCACACATAGCGATGTGTGCTGCCGCAGGAGCGACGAACTACATCGTTACTGCTGCAGTAACGATAAGCGAGAATGGACCCCCATGTCACCGATGAGCGATTTTGCACGTTTTTGCAACGATGCAAAATCGCTCATCGGTGTCACACGCAGCAACATTGCTAATGCGGCCGGATGTGCGTCACAAATTCCGTGACCCCAACGACTCCGCATTAGCGATGTCACAGCGTGTAAAGCCCCCTTAAGACAGCACTGCAAGTCCCGATGCCCGCTCCCAGACACCCGGACTCGGCTGAGGCACGGCAGGGATGTAGCTGCCAAGCGGCAGAACAGGCCACGTCACAGCAGGGTCCCTCGTTATCGTGGGTTTCGGTCGTAGCCGGCACAGAGGGATTCCAGCTGGGCTCGTCCCCCACACAAGTTGACCCGGAGCAGGTTGAAGATGCTCCATGCTGGGAGCAACAGCTACGGCAGCTGCCCCACGAGATCGCTGTTTTTAGAGAAGAGTGTTGAAAGGCAGCGGTCCTCCGTTGCAACCCAGTTGTCCCCGTTGGGACTATCAGCACCTTGTACCTGTTTCAAGTTTTTATAGAAATGAACACCAATTACCTGAATACTTCACCTGATTACCGTCCGAAAAATAAAAAAAGTTGTCCCCGTAGGGACTTTATGTGTTTCTGTGGCGCCCCAGTACCTGGTCGCCACAACAGCATTGCCCCTCCAAGGGTGATGCTGAGCCTGGAGGTAATTGGGAGGTCTATTGGCCAGTAAGTTTAACATCCAACGCAGTTTCTCCCTCAGGCCAGCAGGGGGAGCTCTGAACCTGGATTTCCAGGGAGCATTCCTTAAGTCTGACCTGAGGGAGGGATTAGTGGTCAGTCTGTAGAGAGAAGTCAGAGCAAGCAGACGCAGAGTAGTGCTGTCCTGCGGACTGGGGCCTGGAGCTGGAGTAGCTTGGCCCAGTGAAGCAGGAGGAGCAGAGAGGCACAGAAGAGACTCGCACATCGGAGTCTGTGGTTGCCAGGGTGTAAAATCCTTCCCTGGTAGCCGAATCCGGAGGGCAGGAGAGCTGCAAGCCCCTGGCCCAGAAACTATCTGAAGGTACAGCTGCATCCCCAGGGGCCCGGTGTGGACTCCAGCAGAGAAGCACCAGAGGGGGCCTGCACAGCCCACCACACAGAAAAAGGGACGAACCACAGGTCCCAGCAGCAAGAGGGCCATTGCCAATCCAGAGAGCAGGGTCCTATAACAGTAAGGAAAGAACAGGAGTAGGCCTCATACTCATCTGGCCAAAAAGATACCTCAGTTACTTCCAGGCCGGCCGGAGCCCTCTACCACCTGTCACGGTCTCCTAGGACTAACCGTTTTGCCAAGTAAAAGAGGAGAAGGTAAAGAGACTACTGTTTGTGCCTGTTTCTTTCACTGCCTGTCGGCCCTGCACCGTATTATTCACACAACATCACACCATAGACTCTCACGAGCACCAACTGTTGCCCTGGGGTACCGCTCCACCTGTGGGGAGCAGGACCATCCAAGCTGCCATACCATCAGCCCCGGAGGCCCCATACAGCAGCGGCGGCTTAATAGCCGCAAACTACAGGTGGCGTCACGACGAACACAAACTTTATTAACCAAGCCACATATAAAACTGACACCCACCAGGGCCACGGAGTCGGGCCCCGCCACCACTGACGAACCCCGGACTAGTCCGGCCCGGCACCGGGTGTCCCATATCCCTGGGGTGGGCGAGTCATTTCCACTAACCCCCTTCAAGAGACAAGGCCGAGAACTTGCAGGCCAACCACAAACTTGTTGTTACGGTTGCTGCGAGCACTGGAGACTATGTCCAGATTTCTTGCTACTGCACATGTGCGAGCGCTGGAGACTAAGTCCAGATTTCTTGCTACTGCACATGTGCGAGCGCTGGAGACTAAGTCCAGATTTCTTGCTACTGCACATGTGCGAGCGCTGGAGACTGAGTCCAGATTTCTTGCTACTGCACATGTGCGAGCGCCGGAGACTAAGTCCAATCTTGGAGCCATTGCACATGTGCGGGTGACATCATCGCTGACACGAGGTCACATGTCTCTGACACCTTCTATGCCGATTGGTCGCTGGTCATGTGCTTGTGACGTCTTGCTCGGTGATAGGCCAGCATGACGTCACTCCTGTCGTTCTGGCAGCGGATTGGCTCTGGTGTCCTCCATCTTGGATGAGGCACAGAGTCTATATAAGACCCTGACACACGCCGCATGGTGCTCAGTCCTCTTGGTTCATGCATATGAGTAGACGCTCTGTGCGCGTTCCTCTAGGCATTCCTCTGTCTATGCTAGGTGAGCGCTACCGGCAGGGTAGCGTTCTTATACCTTACAGCTTCGGCTGCTGTCCGTATCCTTACCTCTTAGGGGAGCGGACATAGGCAGGTGCCTGAGGCACATGGTCTGGCTGGGCCTTGTGATTCTACTCGTAGGTGGACGTTGCCGCTAGGGTAACGTTCCTTATACTGCGTCTGGCAGTTGTTCGTATCCTCGCACACTAGGGGAGCGAACAGAGGTAGGAGCTTTGTGCGGCTTATGCTGCTGTCCGTCTCTTTTGCACCACTAGAAGAGCGGACCTAGGCAGGTGCCATATCTAGTGGTTCGTGTCCTCGCACACTAGTGGAGCGAACGCAGGTAGGAGCTTTGTGCGGCTTACGCTGCTGTTCGTCTCTTTTGCACCACTAGAAGAGCGGACCTAGGTAGGTGCCATTTCGCACACATTGCCTTTGTCTCTGTGATTATTAACAGAGATCATTCCACACACCCTCTAAGTAAGGGAGGAATTGCTTTACTTACTTATTATATCCTTCTGTGAGTTAACAGAGGTATTGCACTCTGCCATAGTCTGCAGCAAAGTCTTTGCACGGTGGACCCTGACTGTCTGATACTCCTTTCGGTTATTATCAGACAGCCCCCCGTAACATTAGGACTGAGCCAAGGGTCTGGCAGTTATGGCAGAATATCAGCAGTTACACCGTTACATACAAGTACTTGAGTCACGGCTCAAGAGTATAGAGGATAAACCTCAGACCATGGTGACATCTGCACATGATCCTCGACTTGCTCTGCCAAACAGATATTCTGGCGATGCCAGATCATGTCGTGGTTTCATTAGTCAGTGTCAGATACACCTAGAGGTCAACTCTTCTCGCTTCTCTACGGAGAGGTCCAGAGTAGGCTTTATCATCTCCTTACTTCAGGACAAAGCCTTAGAATGGGCGACTCCCCTATGGGAGCGCTCTGATGTGGTTACTCTGAGACATCAAGACTTTCTTGATGCTCTTAAGGCGGTATTCATGGGTCCGCAGGTTACCCATGATGCGGTCCTGAGACTGTTAGATCTATCTCAGGGTTCGTTATCCACTAGTTCTTATGCCATTGCTTTTAGAACTCTGGTGGCAGAACTAGATTGGCCAGAGAAGGTGTTGATTCCTATCTTCTGGAGAGGGTTGGCAGGCTATGTCAAGGATGCCCTTGCTACTCGTGAGGTTCCTGCTTCTCTGGAGGACTTGATCACAGTAGCAACGAGGATCGATGTACGCCATAAGGAACGTAGACTCGAGGTCTCTTCCTCACGCCCTAAGCATCGGGCTATTCCAGTTGTTGAGGGTCCACTACCATCTTCCTCAGCATCTGAAACATCTCCCACTCCTATGGAGTTAGGTCATACGTTCTCCAGACTACGCAGGTCTGGTCCTCCTATATGTTACGTATGTCGTCAGGCTGGGCACTATGCCAACAAGTGTCCTAGTCGTCAGGGAAACTCCCTGGCCTAGTAACCATTAGAGGGGGATTACTAGAGACGTCTTCTGCACCCTCTAAGTGTTGTATCCCAGGTCAGCTCTCGTTATCTGAGAATACATGGCCTATTATGGCTTTTGTGGATTCCGGAGCTGACGGGATTTTTGTGTCCTCAGGATTTGTAAAGGGACACAATATTCCCTCTATCATGTTAGAGGCGCCTATTCCTGTCCGTGTTGTTAATGGAACTATGTTGTCTGACTCCATTACATTGAGGACAGTTCCCTTGCGCCTTTCCCTGTCTCAGGGTCACATAGAGGAGATTTCTTTTCTTGTTTTGCCTGAGGGTATAGACGACGTCCTTCTGGGTCTTCCATGGCTTCGGACTCATGCTCCTCACATTGACTGGGAGTCTGACAGCATTATTAGTTGGGGTTCGAAATGTCAGTCCCGATGTCTTCCCTTACCACCTAAGGTCGTTGCGGTTGCATCAACTGATCTCTCTCCCATACCTACACCCTATTTGGATTTCGCTGACGTGTTCTCCAAACAGGGTGCTGAGGTTCTTCCACCCCATAGGCCGTATGACTGTGCCATAGACCTTATCCCAGGTTCGGTTCCACCTAAAGGCAGGGTTTACCCCCTGTCGATACCTGAGTCGGAGGCCATGTCGACCTATATAAGAGAGAGTTTAGAGAAGGGGTTCTTTCGTAAGTCTGTCTCTCCCGCGGGAGCTGGGTTTTTCTTTGTTCGGAAGAAAGAGGGTGATTTGCGTCCCTGCATAGATTACAGGGGTCTCAACGCAATCACAATAAAGAACAAATACCCATTACCTTTAATTTCGGAGCTCTTTGACAGACTGAGAGGAGCTCAAGTTTTTACGAAGTTGGATCTGCGGGGTGCGTATAACTTGGTACGAATTCGAAAGGGTGACGAATGGAAGACCGCTTTTAACACCCGAGACGGTCACTATGAATACCTCGTCATGCCTTTTGGGTTATGTAATGCACCCGCAGTATTTCAGGACTTCGTAAACGATGTGTTCAGGGATTTACTGTTATCCTCAGTAGTGGTGTATCTGGACGACATCCTGATTTTTTCTCCTGATCTGGAGACTCATCGTCAGGATGTCGTTCGTGTCCTTTCCCGTTTAAGGGAGCACTCATTGTTTGCTAAACTCGAGAAATGTGTATTCGAGCAGTCCTCATTGCCTTTTTTGGGTTACATTATCTCACAAGAGGGTCTGGCTATGGATCCTGCGAAGCTCTCTGCTGTCCTGCAATGGTCCGAACCTCATTCCTTGAAGGCGGTGCAACGCTTCTTAGGATTCCTAAATTATTACAGGCAGTTCATACCCCATTTTTCTACTTTGGTGGCCCCTTTGGTGGCCTTGACTAAGAAAGGTGCTAATCCCAAAGCCTGGTCTACTGAGACATCTCAGGCTTTTGAGGCAGTAAAAAGACACTTTTCAACTGCTCCCGTTCTTCAAAGACCCGATGAGAATAAGCCCTTCCTCTTAGAGGTTGATGCCTCTTCAGTGGGTGCTGGTGCGGTCTTGTATCAAAAGAACGGTGCAGGTAGAAAAAGGCCGTGTTTCTTCTTTGCTAAAACCTTTTCACCGGCAGAGAGAAACTATACCATTGGGGATAGGGAACTGCTCGCCTTGAGATTAGCCTTGGAGGAGTGGCGTCACTTGCTGGAAGGAGCGAAACATCCTTTCCAGGTCTATACAGACCATAAGAATCTGACGTACTTACAAACCGCTCAGCGTCTGAATCCTCGCCAAGCCCGCTGGTCCTTGTTTTTCTCCCGCTTTCACTTCTCCATCAACTATCTGTCTGGGAGTAAGAATAACAAGGCAGACGCCCTGTCTCGCTCTATGCTTTCTACCCAGGAAGAGATTGACGAACCTCGTCTTATCCTTCCCTCCAGGGTTTTTCATACGCTCTCCCCTGTGACGTTAGACCAAATCCCACCGGGCAAGACCTTTGTTCTGCCTGATCGACAGAATGATATACTGTCATGGGCCCACACCTCAAAGGTGGGTGGGCATTTTGGTATTAGACGGACACGAGAGTTACTGGAGAGGTGGTATTGGTGGCCACACTTAGCCAGCCACGTCAAGAGATATGTCGGTTCCTGCTACTCGTGTGCTCGCAACCGTCCATTACGGCAGAGACCGGCTGGGCTCTTGCATCCTTTACCAGTGCCAGATAGACCATGGGAGGTGGTAGGCATGGACTTTGTGGGTGATCTTCCATGTTCACAGGGACATAGATTTGTGTGGGTCATTACGGACCATTTCTCCCGGATGGTTCATCTCGTACCGTTATCGAGAATCCCATCTTCCAGGGTACTAGCCAAACTATTCCTCAAGCATGTCTTTAGGCTTCACGGGATGCCAGATCGTATCATTTGTGATAGAGGCCCGCAATTTACTTCCCGTTTCTGGCGAGATCTTTGTAGCCTTCTGCAAATTGAGTTGAATCTCTCTTCGGCATACCATCCGGAGACTAATGGTTTGGTTGAACGTACCAATCAATCTATGATTATATACCTTCGACACTTTGTTGCTGAGAACCACGATAACTGGTCCTCCCTCCTACCCTGGGCAGAATTTGCCCTTAACAATTCGCTGGCTGAGGCCACTGGGCAGACACCGTTCGTACTCAATAATGGGCAACACCCTAGGGTACCGGTACCGTTTCCCGCTGCTGCACCTCCTCCTCTTGTGGCCGACTGGGCAACTAATGCCAGAGAGGTTTGGGATCGGACTCAAGAGTCGATCCAAGCAGCTAAGGACCGTATGAAGACGGTGTCCGATCGGTTTCGTCGCCCGGCTCCTGTCTTTTCTCCAGGGGACATTGTGTGGCTCTCTGCAAAACACGTGAGACTTAGAGTGAGCTCTGTCAAATTTGCTCCTCGCTTCCTGGGTCCTTATGAGGTTCTTCGACAGGTAAATCCTGTAGTCTATCAATTGAAGTTACCTGTCCATCTTAGGATTCATGACAAATTCCATGTCTCACTGCTAAAGCCGGCTATTTTACCTCACGCTCGTGAAGTGCACTCTCCTGCCTCTGATTCCTCTCGCTCTAGCTATGAGGTACGAGCCATAGTTGGTTCTAAGATGGTTAGAGGGCGCAGGTTCTTCTTGATAGATTGGGAGGGCTATGGACCGGAACATCGCTCTTGGGAGCCTGAGGAGGCTGTCCATGCTCCCGACTTAGTTGCCGATTACCTGCGTTGCCGGGAGGGGGGCCCTTGAGGGGGAGGTACTGTTACGGTTGCTTCGAGCACTGGAGACTATGTCCAGATTTCTTGCTACTGCACATGTGCGAGCGCTGGAGACTAAGTCCAGATTTCTTGCTACTGCACATGTGCGAGCGCTGGAGACTAAGTCCAGATTTCTTGCTACTGCACATGTGCGAGCGCTGGAGACTGAGTCCAGATTTCTTGCTACTGCACATGTGCGAGCGCCGGAGACTAAGTCCAATCTTGGAGCCATTGCACATGTGCGGGTGACATCATCGCTGACACGAGGTCACATGTCTCTGACACCTTCTATGCCGATTGGTCGCTGGTCATGTGCTTGTGACGTCTTGCTCGGTGATAGGCCAGCATGACGTCACTCCTGTCGTTCTGGCAGCGGATTGGCTCTGGTGTCCTCCATCTTGGATGAGGCACAGAGTCTATATAAGACCCTGACACACGCCGCATGGTGCTCAGTCCTCTTGGTTCATGCATATGAGTAGACGCTCTGTGCGCGTTCCTCTAGGCATTCCTCTGTCTATGCTAGGTGAGCGCTACCGGCAGGGTAGCGTTCTTATACCTTATAGCTTCGGCTGCTGTCCGTATCCTTACCTCTTAGGGGAGCGGACATAGGCAGGTGCCTGAGGCACATGGTCTGGCTGGGCCTTGTGATTCTACTCGTAGGTGGACGTTGCCGCTAGGGTAACGTTCCTTATACTGCATCTGGCAGTTGTTCGTATCCTCGCACACTAGGGGAGCGAACAGAGGTAGGAGCTTTGTGCGGCTTATGCTGCTGTCCGTCTCTTTTGCACCACTAGAAGAGCGGACCTAGGCAGGTGCCATATCAAGTGGTTCGTGTCCTCGCACACTAGTGGAGCGAACGCAGGTAGGAGCTTTGTGCGGCTTACGCTGCTGTTCGTCTCTTTTGCACCACTAGAAGAGCGGACCTAGGTAGGTGCCATTTCGCACACATTGCCTTTGTCTCTGTGATTATTAACAGAGATCATTCCACACACCCTACAAGTAAGGGAGGAATTGCTTTACTTACTTATGATATCCTTCTGTGAGTTAACAGAGGTATTGCACTCTGCCATAGTCTGCAGCAAAGTCTTTGCACGGTGGACCCTGACTGTCTGATACTCCTTTCGGTTATTATCAGACAGCCCCCCGTAACACTTGTGGTCTTGTAAATAATTTGCTGGGCCGTGTTCCGTTACCGCCTCCGGAGAGGCAGATTGGAGGAAGGACCCGCAGCAGAGCAGGCTGGGGTCCGGTCACCACCAGGACCGGTGGCCATCATCCGGAGGTCAGGGGTCCCCCTGGACGTGGGGTCCCCTGAAAAGACAGCCGGGTGCGAGATACCGTACCCGTTCCCGCTTGGGTGACTGGGGAAGAGGGGTGCTGCCCGTTTCTTAGGGGCAGCATCAAGGTGTAGGTTGCTTGGGTGGGGAAGCGGAGGAACATGAACCCGTCCGTTATTAATAAAAATGTTTTTTTATGCCGTTAAGTAACGTTAAAAAGAAAAGCCTCCTGTAAGGGAAGAATCAAAAGAATGCTTAATGTTAATGTTTACCTGTTTTTATGTTAAATTATATTTTTCAGAAATAAAACCGGTGATGGATGGGCAGCCCGCGGACGGCCACAACCCATGAAGGCCCGGATCCGAGCAGCGTCGGCTGCTGGCACGGGGGAGCCACAGATGTCTGACAAACAATGAGAAATCAACCAAGACGTTATACGCATTTTGGCGAACAGTGATTACTGATTGTTCACCCTTCTCGACCCACACTACAAGAAGAATCTTCCATGTCTCCTTCCTGAGGTGGAGAAGGCTTGTAAAATGGTGCAATACCAGAAGGCCCTAGTTGAACAATTAGTACAAAGATTTCCCATCTGACAATGCTGGCAGCCGAGGTCATAGTTCCTTGGACAACCAAGGAGGAGAGTTGAGGGAGACACTCACCAGGTCCAACAAAGGCAGTGGAATACTATCAAAGGTCTGGGATATTTTCATTAGACCTTTACAGCACTCAGGCCCTGATATCAGAGTAGTCTGACAAGAAGGAAACCGTTTTGGAAGATGGTAAAGGAGTACCTAACTATCTATTGTGAGTAACCAACTATCCCTTGGTCCATCTGGGCTTGCAAGGCCCTGCCGTCGCCATACCTTGCACAGAGACACTTGGCCCCGGGGCAACCATCCCTACCCACGGAGGGGTTAACATCCGCTGCCATTACATGTTCCCCGGGTATCCCACAACAGCAGCGGTGGTGTCCCACTTCATCACACGCAGTGGGTGGCGTCACAGACATTCTACAATCAATCCTGTACAAATACGTCCCCCTTTTATTCGGATTGTACGCGCAACCCCCGGGTCCGGGGAACCCCTCGAGCCGCACCGTAGGCCCCGGATCCAAGCAGCGCCGGCTGCTGGCACGGGGGCGGCACAACAGCCCAGTCATATCTGTGTCTCGACGCTGAACCTACAACCAGACATGGTCATGTGTGATAATAGCCATAACCTGGTAGCGGCTCTTAAGCTAGGCAACCTCGCACACGTACCATGCCTGGCCAACATGCTCAACTGAGTGGTTTAGTGGTTTGAGAAAACCTATCCAGATTTGCCTGAAGGCACATCATGTGTCTGCCCATTTCAGCAAGTCAGCTACAGATGCCAGTGCTGCAGCAGCGCTTGCAAGTGTCACTGTAGCACCCCTGAGATATCAGGTGCCACAAAATGTAACCTGTGGAAACCCAAACCCTGGAATTTCCACGCCAGTCAACACACCAGCACCCTCAGGCCATACACAACCCCAACACCAGACTGGGAGACTGTCTAGCAACAGGTAAAAGGGATGAGCACTTATTGGCTAATTGCCACCCAATCTGTAGGGAGAGACCCAGCAAGGGGAGGGGCGTATGGTCAGTTGAGAAGTTGTCAGGAAGGAGGGAGGAGGACAAAGTCAAGGAGAGGAGAGGTGGAAGTAGAGAGTTGAGAGTGAAAGTACAGAAAAAAAGGAAAAGACCTGAAGTAACAACGGAAAGCTGTAACAGGAGTGAGGGACTGTGGAGTAAGGAACCGGGACCCCAGGGACCGTTGGTTACCTGTGGAAGTGTAATACTCCAGGAACTGCGGGATGCCTGTGGAAGTCTGGAATCAAGGCCTACAGGACTCAGCACAAGGCGGGGTATAGACCCTAGGACTGCGGGACACTTTATGGTCAACTGTTAATTCTGCCAGGTGAGGGGATTTCCAGGATCCCTCACCACCCAAAGAGTCTGAAGCATCAACAGCAAAGAGGGGACCAGGGACTGAACCCTTTAAATAGTCCAGGCTGCCTGCAATAGGACCAAGACTGAAACGGAGGGGTTCCCCAGAAGCTCTAGGCCACAGGAACCCAGTACAAACAAGTGTGCATGGAGGACAGCTAACCCAGGTCACAGCTGGCACAGAGAACAAGAGGAACAGGAATACCTGTAACCGGCACCAGCGGGTCCATGTACCAGACACAAGTAAAAGGCAAGTTGAAACTGCAATACTGGTGTGTACTGTTTCCTTCTTGCCTCCGTACCCGTATACTGACTGTCCCCTACCATTGCCCCCTCATCATCCACTGCTGGGGCCTAGCCCTGCTTGTGGAGGGCCCAAAACACCTAAGCTGAACTACTCCACCAGCCCCAGCAGGCCCCTGCAGAGGCGGCTTCAATAACCTGGCTGCACACCGCAAGTGGCATAGTCAAGAACTCTTAATTTTATTTCCTTTTTATTTATCACCCCTTTTTTATCGGACCGACCCCCAGGGTCATGGAACCGGGCATCGGCCGCGACCATGACTATGCCCCCCTGCGCACCGCACACCCGGGACCTAGTACCCCACAGCTTCTAGGGTGTCACATCACCTCCCAGACTGGTGTGCAACATGACCATGTGATGGAACTTAACATTACACATGTCAGTAAGGATTTTTGAGCAGCAGAGGGCAGTAGTTGAATACCAGCTACACCATGCCCATTGGTATTCTGGTCAGCCTCTGCACATAAAAACCAACGAGTGGACATGGATGTCTGACATCTATGGGGTTCTACAAAACTATGAAGAATCAAACAAGATGGTGAACAGCAATGACACCATAATCAGTGTAACCATCCCACTTCTGTGTCTACTCAACATCTTGTCACTCACAATTAAAGACGAAGCTTTGCATGTGGACTATTATTAGACAATAGAATAGTTTTGAATTTGACCTGAAAAGACCTTTTGGGTTATTGTAGCTGCTGCAAGGTCTTTAAGGATAGAATCCCAGCCTACATGCCTCTAATACACCAACTTTTTTTTCCACCAGCTTGCGCTTCACTGATTGCAATGAACAGTGATATTAATAGGCTATGTGCCCACAGGACTCTGTATCTGCGGATTTTTCTGCATCAAAATCCGCAGCTTTCCCCCAGAATTCGCACCTTTTCATAGGTGCGGATTTGATGCGGATTTTACGTGGATTTGACGCGGATTTGACGCGGATTTTGTTGCGGATTTTGCGATTTTTTTTTTTTTAATTCAATTGAATAGGCAAAATCCGCACGAAAATCCGCAACAATAATTGACATGCTGCAGATTTTTCCGCACGAAAATCCGCACGATTTCCGCTGCAGAAAAATCCGCAGCGTGGGCACAGCATTTCCCAAATGCCATAGAAATGGCTGGAGAGTAGCTGTGCTGAAGATTTCTGGAAAATCCGCGGCTTTTCCGCGAGAAATCCACGCCAAAATCCACGCATTTTCCGCAGCGTGGGCACATTGCCTTAGGGAATAGAATAGACTAATTCAAGCCCTGAAAATTACTTTTGGGTTAAGGTAGCAGCAGCAAAGTCTGTAAGACTAGAATCCCTGCCTACATACTGTACCTCTAATACACTGTCCCTTCTCCAGCAGCTCTTATCTACATTACTTGTGACGCACCCACGGTGTCTTGGGGTTACTCGTCACCGGGCCGGTGTCAGTTTGGGATGTCCCAGCGGCCAGGCCCAGATTCATGACCTCGGTGGCGTCAATAAAGATGGGGAGATGAGGATGAAGGGAATAGTAGTTAATCACCTGTGGCTAGGTATTAGCCACCACTCCGGGAGGCCTTCTACAGGGCGGATGATAACGCAGCTCAGATGGTATAGCTCTCCACAGGCAGAACTTAGGCCCCGGGGAGAATGTGGGGAGTAGTAGTCCACTCTAATGAAGGAGCGCGGGGTGCGGGAAGGATCAGACGACACAACGGTTGCAGTTTAAGTTCTTTACACACTGAGATGTCACCACCTTTGGACTGCTGGACTCCGCTGTCATGGGCTCCAGCCGATCCCAGATAGTTCAGAGGTGAGAACCGGTGTTTCTTTCAGTGAGTCCTTCCTCCTTGCGCCGTGTTGTGTGAGTCCCTGCCGCTTGAAACTACGCTGGGACCCGAGTCTTGGGGGTTGTTCTGTTCCCTGTCCCATATAGCAGGCAGCGTGAGTCCGTAGATGGAGCCGCCCTATAGTCACGACTCCTGGCTCTGTATGCTGTTTTGTCTCCTCTCGGGTTCCTGAACTAGTGAGCAGAGGGTCCACTACATTAGTGATGGCCACCCTCCAGTGTCTCTCCCCTAACCCAGTCCCAGTGAGAGGGCATCTAACTGTGTATTTTGGTGGATTATGGTGGTTTTACCGGTGATGACCTCCTCCGTATCCGAGATGAATACTGCACCTCTAGTGAGGTGCAGCACTCTGTGGAGACTGAAGCCTCAGGGGTGCCACACTTGCAGCTACGAGCAGTATTATTTGAGATTAGATTTGAATTAACCCTGAAAATGACTTTTGGGTTAACAAAACAGCAGCAAGGAATGTAAGGCAATAATCATTGCCTAAATGCCTCTAATACACAATCCCTTCTTCACCAGCTCTCTATACTAATTGCAGCTAAGAACAGTATTATTAGAGAATTTAATATATTTTTTAGACCTCTGCCACACTTACGTGACAAAACGTAAAGTTTTTGTCACGTACGTGTTAAAGGGGTAGTTTGTTCCCCGTGTGCCGTGTTTATGGCACGTACATGTTCTCCATGTGTTATACGTAATAACACATGGAGAACGGAAAGCCCCGCCTTACCTGATTCTTCCGGAGCTGTCTGGGTGCTGAATGACAGCGTCCGACACAGGCCACGTCCCGCTGACGCTGCTTCCGGTCCCCAGTGAAGAAGATGCATTGTTCAAATTCACTGGGGGACGGATGCAGGTGACAGCCGCGGCAAATACTGCAGGGCTCGTGGAGGTGAGTGTGTGTTTTTTATTTTTAACCTGACGTGTGTTTCTCCGGCGCATGTCACACGGAACCGCATCGACACTACATCCGTGTGGTATGTGTGCGGGCCGTGTGACACCCGTGCTGCCGGAGCAACACGGACATGTCAGCGTATGGAACTCACGGAGACATGTAAGTACGGAACGGACACTCGTTCCGTTCCTAAATACTTACGTGTCTCCTAACCATTGGGATTACCTAGGTCCCCGTGTGTACGTGTCTCCGATACGTGAAAAAAATGGCAAACACGTACCGGCGGCACGGATGTGTGACGGAGGCCTTACGTAGCTGCAGCAAGGTCTGCCTACATGCCTCTAATTCACTATCCTTTCTCCAGCAGTTAGCTCTACACTAATTGAAGCTAAGAGCAGTAATATTAGAGAATTTAATAGATTTTTCATGTTGCAGCAGCAAAGACTGTAAGGCTAGAATCACTCTAATACACTATGCCTTTTCCAGCAGAAGCTCTCGCTACACTATTTCCGAGGTACAGTGCACCGAGCATGACGTCACAGGGTCTTACATAGACCCGATGATGCTATGCGGCTGACCAATCACAGTAATGCCAGTATCCAACATGGCTACGGCATTATTGTGATTGGTAGGCCATCCTCGCATGTTTAGTATCTGAAAAACAGCCGTGAAACATCTGAGGCAGGGACTTGAGCATAACATCTCTATCGATTACTTAGCAGTGATGAGCTCGCTTGCTCAGCACTAGTTAACATCACTTGTGCCTAAAGCGGGCTTTACACGCTACGATATATCTAACGAGATGTCAGCGGGGTCACGTCGTAAGTGACGCACATACGGCATCGTTAGTGATATCGTAGCGTGTGACAGTTATGAACGAGCAGAAATACTCACCTTCTCGTTCATTGTTGACACATCGCTCATTTTCTAAAAATCGAACGTCCTGTTGTTCATTGTTCCCGGGACAGCACACATCGCTCCGTATGACACCCCGGGAACGATGAACTGCAGCTTACCTGCGGCCGCCGGCAATGCTGAAGGAAGGAGGTGGGCGGGATGTTTACGTCCCGCTCATCTCCGCCCCTCCGCTTCTATTGGCCGGCCGCTGTGTGACGTCGCTGTGACGCCGAACGTCCCTCCCCCTTCAGGAAGTGGATGTTCGCTGCCCACAATGAGGTCGTTTCGAAGGTAAGTACGTGTGACGAGGGGGGGGTTACAAGATTATGCGACACGGGCAAGAAATTGCCTGTGCCACACAAACGATGGGGGTGGGTGCGATCACAAATGCAATCGCATGATAAATTGTAGCGTGTAAAGCAGGCTTTACACAATTTTTTTACCATTGGGTGGTAAAGAAAAAATAATTTCATTTTTCCTACTAAAGTATTGTTTTAATCCCAGATTTTAAACTTTTTTAATGGTTAATAGGAAATCATGGATCACACAGTTTGTTGTGCCATTAGTCTTCCAATACCTTACATGCAGGGAACTACTTTTCAGGCACAATGCAAAGCTCAGAAGGTAAGGATCATCATATAATGCATATTTTGCTGTTATGTTTTGTGAGTACCATGTCACATTGACAAAACCACTGAGGTGCCAGAACAGCAAAACCCCCATAAGTGACCCCATTTTACAAACTACTCATGTCAAACAATACAACTGGGGTGCGGTGATCATATTTACACCACAGTTCTGTCACAGAATTTTATACCATTGAGCAGAGAAGAAAAAATAATTACATTCTTACAACAAAAATTGTGTTTACATTTTCACAAGGGAAGCGGGTAAAAACATTGGCACACAATTTATGCTGAATGTGACAATACCCCATATGTGACTGTACAGTACTGCTTAGCCACACGGCAATACTCAGGAGGGAAGGAGCCCTATTTGACAGTTGGAGAACAAATTATCGTAGAATAGTTTGTGGACTCTCTATATAGGGCCCTTAATTGCCAAAAGAGCAAAATGCCCCATTAAGTAACCCAATTTTGGATATTACATCCCTCTGGGAATTTATCTCCAGGTGTAGTGACAACTTTGACTGTATAGATGATTTCCAGAAATAAACACACAGTGAAAGCTGCTGAGTGAAAATTGCAAATCTGTCATTGTAGTGCCCAGTATATTGTAATGCCCAGTACTTTGTGCCCACTCGTGCTTCTGGAAAGATAAACCCCGTAAATTATGTGGGATCTTATTGTTATAGTGCTGATTAACATGTCGATGCTATCTGTGGTTTAAGGAAAATTGTGGGGCTCAAAAGGGAGGGGGGCATTTGGATTTGTGAGTGCAGAATTTGCTGGAATTCTTTTAAGGCGAGGAGCCATTTAGCTTTGTTTGAGCTTTTATGTTACCAGTAACATGGAAACCCCCTATATTTCCATTGACAGATGATGAACCTGAGTGGGGACTTGTTTTCTTTTATAGATTGAGTTGAATTTTTTATTGGGAATGTGACGCCCTGGACTAGCCAGGTAGTCACAGATAGGCCCTGCATAACACCTGGCCCTCTAAAAAGGTAACAGCAGCCAACCACATTAAAACCTAGTCACCTCCCTCAGGGCTTAATGGTCACACCAGGGGGTGGAGCCAGGCAGTTGGCCATGCCCACCGAGGAGTCCAGAGGGCCTGAGGCAGGAGAAACAGGGGAGTTGACAGTGAGCAGTTGACAGTTAGAATGAGAGTTGAGAGGAGTAGAGTGCAGCAGGCCTGTGGTGACAGGTCTGTTGCGGAAAACTGACATGTGTGAGGGTTGTAGCCCGCACACCTTGGCTAGGAGGCAGGCGGTGGCCTTGCCTGCAGGAGCCGGGAAGACGGCCAGGTGGAACCGTAAGGGACCGGGACAGGGTAGTGGCCCGCTGTACCGAACCGGGGAACCGACTGGAAACTGGAGCACCAAGGGGGTACTCAGACCCAGAACGAGGCCCAGAAGCCACTGGACCACGTCGAATTTACTGATTGAGGTCTGGACCTTAGGTCCTTTTCCATCCCAAGTCCTGAAAGAAGGCAACAGCCCACCGAGCGGGATAGAAAGCCACCGCACAGGCAGAGAGATCCCACGGGCCAGCGCCTGCGGGCAAACGGACTGCACCGACACATACACAGCCGGGAAGCGTACTCCCGTTGCTGAGGCACAGGCAGTCTACACAAACATAACAAGGTGCAGGAGAAAGGCCAGGACCACCAACCCGGGTGGGGGACAAGACGCAGCCGGCTGCGGGCACCGACCACCATCAACTTTGTTTACCAGAGACCTGTGTGTGTCAATAATCGTGAGTACAACAGTGCCATCCGGCCGCGCACCGCCCTGCACCGCCCAGCCACTACTCTCCCCAAGCGGGTCCCGGGGCCACCATCCCTGCCCACGGAGGGGTTAACATCTTGCTGCACGACCATCTCGCCCTGGTGCCCCCGTAACTGCAGCGGTTGTGTCTACACCTTCACCACGTCCCGTGGGTGGCGTCACGAACTCAAACACGGCTCCGGCCGTACACCTACCTAACCACCCCCATAGAGATCGCCAGAAACCACTTGCAAAGCGACATGACCCCCGGGTCTGGTGGCGCTCGAGCCACCCACCAAACGAGCCTGGACCCGAGCGGCTTGGCTGCAGCCGAGCGCGGGGCGGTACAGGAACATTTTGGGCCACATTTATTCTGTGCTTTATGCTGAGAACTTTCTGTACACTGTGCTTTATTCTAAATTTCTGAATGAATGACATGAATCAGATGAGACCCTAAGGGATTTATTCATTTTAGTTAGGCAGCAGAGTTACTCTGGACTCCATCTGGCCTCTGTTTAGTGGTGTCCGGCTTTTCAGAAGTGCACAAAACTGTGGAAAACCACACTTTTAGGCTCCCTTCACACGCACGTGTCTCCGGTATGTGCTAGGTCCGTGCCCGCATTTGTCGGAGACACGGGCACATGTAAACCCATTAAAATCAATGGGTTTATGTGCACGCACATGTGCAGCCATTGGCCCGTGCCTCCGTGTGGAGGTGTGCTCGGTCAGGTGTTCCATCTGAATCACAAATTTCAGAGATTTATACAGAAACCACGGTGTAAATGCTCAATGTAGAGAGCAGGATAAATGTGAGCCACACTTTACTGCATTATTTGGGAGGCAGAATAAACAAATCAATAGCAGAGTAAAGGCTGCTTTACACGCTGCAATCTCGCTAGCGAGATCGCTAGTGTGCGTACCCACCCCCATCGGTTGTGCATCACAGGCAAATCGCTGCCCGTGGCGCACAACATCGCTCGGACCCGTCACACTACTTACCTACCTAGCGACGTCGCTGTGACCGGTGAACTGCCTCCTTTCTAAGGGGGGCAGTTCGTTCGGCATCACAGTGACATCACTAAACGGCCGCCCAATAGAAGCGGAGGGGCGGAGATGAGTGGGGCGTAATATCCCGCCCACCTGCTTCCTTCCTCATTGCCGGCGGCCGCGGGTAAGGTGAGGTTCCCCGTTCTTGTGGTGTCACACATAGCGATGTGTGCTGCCGCAGGAACAACGAACAACATCGTACCTGTAACAGCAACGATATTTGGGAACTCGACAGCGTGTCAACGAGCAACGATAAGGTGAGAATTTTTGCTCGTTAGCGGACGCTCATACATGTCACACTCAACGACGTCGCTAACGAGGCTGGATGTGCGTCACGAATTCCGTGACCCCAACGACATCGCGTTAGCGATGTCGTTGCATGTAAAGCGGCCTTTAGAATTGGTAATATTTATTTTTTACATTGTTCCTTGTGCAGTATAAGTGAGAAGATGGCTTAGGTGAGTGAGATTACAGCGATAACAAATTTATATAATTTTTTTATGTCTTGTCGCTTTTACACAATAAAGTATTTTATAAAAAAAATTCTTGCATTGCTGTATTTTGAGAACTATAGCTTTTTTATTTTTCTGTTGATGGAGCTGAGTGGTGGCTTGTTTTTTGTGGGAGAAGATGATATTTTCTATAAATTTCTATAAATAAACAATAACAATAATAATTTTGAGCATTATGATTTTTATTTACATGTAACTTTTTGATTGTGCTTTATTCCACTTTTTTCAGCCACATAATGAAAAAGCACCATTTTTTGGCCCGTTTTTATATTTTACAATGTTCACTAAAGGGGTTAAATAGTGTAACCGTTTTTTAGATCACAGTGATACCAAATGAGTACATTTTTGTTTTACATCAATATATATATATATATATATATATATATATATATATATATATATATAATATATATATATATATATATATATATATATATATATATATATATATATATGTATGTATATATATATATATATATATATATATGTATGTATATATATATATATATATATATATATATATATATTCCTTTTTAATATTTTTTCAATTTTTTTCAGTTTTTTTTTTCTTTTTTTTTCCACTTTGTCATTTTGTTCCTCTATGTGACTTTAACTTTTATTAGTCTGATCGCTGATATTATGTATTGCAATACACATACATTACAATACATTACACCTGTCAGTGTTACACTGACAGAAGCCTTTTAGACCATGCTCCTGGTATGATCTAACAGGCTCCTGTAGCTGGCAGACCCGGAATTTGTGATGACAACATCGAGGTGCCATGAATTACATGGCAGGGAACCCGATCGTTTGGGAGAGAGTGTACTTCATCTCTCTGCCTCCTAAATTCTAAGATCTCTATCGATTGCGGTTTGTGAGTTAAACAATCGGGGCGGGTGGACCATCCCAGGATGTCACAGGTGGAGCTTGGCTATCACGTACGCTGAGCTTCCTTCGGCAATCGTTTGGGTAGAACCTATGTGTCAGCATGACCGCCATGATGTAAGTTTACTTCATAAGTTGTTAAGGGGTTGAAAGGATTGTCCGGTCTAAAATGACAAATATGCTGAGTGTGAATCCTCACTGTGCACTTTGAGGATTCTCTGGTGTCAGAGCCAGGAGCGGCAAGCACATGACCACAACTATGCAATATCCGAAATCCTACTATATGGTCACATAAAGTGACTGCAGACTTGTCATTTTATAATGAACCGCCCCTTTAATAATTGAAATAAAATATATAAAGGGTGCACTAAACCCAGGCTCTGATGACAGAGTAAGCCCAAAAGGGCTCTCTTCTGGATTTTACGATAACGCCCAGAGGTTTCATGGTACACTTCTGCTGGCGTATCACTTTATAGTGCACTTTTATCAATAGACTTCAAAGTCACCAGAGCCACTAATTGAATGCCTGTCATTATCTGGGTTTAATTATTAAAAAGAATATGGGTGATGCATTCCCTTTAAACAAACGATTGCTAGCCTCAGTATTTAATATGATGCCTTTAGTGTACAAGAACATATGTAATCTATATATATAATTGCCTTATTCTGTCTGTCTGTCTGTCTGTCATGCTCAAAAATTGTGTCCTTATGGTAACACAAAGCTGATTGGCCGCTGGGCTCGCCATGGCCCCGCCCCCCCACACGGATTGGCCTCTCGCCCCGGCTCTCTGCAGGCCCCCTCACGCAATGCACGCTCGCTCTGGCCCAACTGACACGGAGCTCCGACTCCCAGGTGAGTACACACACACACATCAGATCACACTCACTCTCACACACACCTCACACATCACATCCACACACTCACAACATCCTGGGATATCGCTTGCTTCTACACCGGCTCTGTCACGATCCCAGCAGCGCCAGACATAACCTTGCGATGCTGGGATCTTGACGGAGCCCGTGAACGCTGGTAACCATTATACACATCGGGTAACTAAGGTCCCTTGGTTACCCGATGTGTATCATAGTTACCAGTGTACACCGGCTCCGTCAGGATCCCAGCAGCGCCAGACATAACCTTGCGAAGCTGGGATCTTGACGAAGGCCGTGAACGCTGGTAACCATTATACACATCGGGTAACTAAGGTCCCTTAGTTACCCGATGTGTATCATAGTTACCAGTGTACACCGGCTCCCGGTACACATGTGCAGGGAGCCGGCATTATACTCCTCTCCCCCCAGGACTACTCCTCCTATTACAGTCCTCCTATTATACTCCTCTCTGAGTATAATAGGAGAACTATTATAGCATGGGGGATGTAGCACGATGGGGGGTGCGCAGCATGGGGGATGTAGCACGATGGGGTGCGCAGCATGGGGGATGTAGCACGATGGGGAGTGCGCAGCATGGGGGATGTAGCACGATGGGGAGTGCGCAGCATGGGGGATGTAGCACGATGGGGGGTGCGCAGCATGGGGGATGGAGCACGATGGGGGGTGCGCAGCATGGGGGATGTAGCACGATGGGGAGTGCGCAGCATGGGGGATGTAGCATGATGGGGAGTGCGCAGCATGGGGGATGTAGCACGATGGGGATTGCGCAGCATGGGGGATGTAGCACGATGGGGAGTGTGCAGCATGGGGGATGTAGCACGATGGGGAGTGCGCAGCATGGGGGATGGAGTACGATGGGGAGTGTGCAGCATGGGGGATGGAGCACGATGGGGAGGTGCGCAGCATGGGGGATGTAGCACGATGGGGGGTGCGCAGCATGGGGGATGTAGCACGATGGGGAGTGCGCAGCATTAGGATGTAGCACGATGGGGAGTGCGCAAAATGGGGGATGTAGCACGATGGGGAGTGCGCAGCATGGGGGATGTGGCACGATGGGGAGTGCGCAGCATGGGGGATGTAGCACGATGGGGAGTGTGCAGCATGGGGGATGTAGCACGATGGGGAGTGCGCAGCACGGGGGATGTAGCACGATGGGGAGTGCGCAGCATGGGGGATGTAGCACGATGGGGAGGTGCGCAGCATGGGGGATGTAACACGATGGAGAGTGCGCAGCATGGCGGATGGAGCACGATGGCGGGTGCGCAGCATGGGGGATGTAGCACGATGGGGAGTGCGCAGCATGGGGGATGTAGCACGATGGGGAGTGCGCAGCATGGGGGATGTAGCACGATGGGGAGTGCGCAGCATGGGGGATGTAGCACGATGGGGAGTGCGCAGCATGGCGGATGTAGCACGATGGGGAGTGCGCAGCATTGCGGATGGAGCACGATGGCGGGTGCGCAGCATGGGGGATGTAGCACGATGGGGAGTGCGCAGCATGGGGGATGTAGCACGATGGGGGATGTAGCACGATGAGGGATGTAGCACGATGGGGGGTGCACAGCATGGGGGATGTAGCACGATGGGGAGTGCGCAGCATGGGGGATGTAGCACGATGGGGAGTGCGCAGCATGGGGGATGTAGCACGATGGGGGGTGCGCAGCATGGGGGATGTAGCACGATGGGGGGGTGCGCAGCATGGGGGATGGAGCACGATGGGGGTGTGCAGCATGGGGGATGGAGCACGATGGAGAATGCGCAGCATAGGGGATGGGGCATGATGGGGGGTGTGCAGCATGGGGGATGGAGCACGATGGGAGGTGCACACCTCCCCCCAACACACACACACACACACACACACACACAGGGAACCACAAACACCACCATACACAGACACCCACACACACAGACAATGCTGCACACACACAACACCCAACACACAAACACCGCGGCATACATAAATATACGCACATACCGCACAACACACACATTGCCCAAAACATACCTCCCCCCAAAACACACCACACCCACACAACCCGCGCAACACACACACACACAACGCGACAGACACACAGCGCTCCACAAACAACGCAACACACATACAACACCGCTCTCACCCCCCGCCACACCCAGACAACACCCAGAACATGTACAGCGCCCTACACAAACACTTGGTAACTACACACAACAACATCTATATATATATATATATATATATATATCTATATCTATATCTATATCTATAACAAAAATCATACATGAACTACACAATACGTAAATTCTAGAATACCCGATGCGTAGAATCGGGCCACCTTCTAGTGTATTATATATCTCTAATTTTAGGTGTCATCTGGTCACCTTCCTGGGAATAAACCATGAAATAATACATGTACTCCAACATACTCCTAATTCCCACCCTCACAAACCCACTTTCCTCTGCAAGATTACTCTTTAAATCTTTAGCTCGCAGGCTCCGAAATATAAATTACAAGCTCTATTTTTGGCTTAATGATCCTGTGACTTATTTTAATCTGCAGGCACATGAGCATATTTCAAATAACAGAGAGATAGAAAGAGAAGGAAGCAAGTTAAATGATGGATCTGGAGTGCAATACCTAACTTTTAATTGAAAAATAATTATATCCACTTAATCATTTCAAATGAGGGTTGTAATTCGTGTTCAGAACATAATAGTGGAATACAGGGACTGCGGCTCCTGAAATAATGAGAACCTGGCTCTGCATCATTTGCTAATAGCAGAACCACTCCTTTACCCTATTGTCTCTCAGATTAATTCCGAGGAGGCCTATTAGTTGGGAGAAATTGGTTTTCCCATTAAGAACTTGTGTTGGAGAATGAGTGACGGATGAGAGTAGCTCTTTCGATAATACCACTTCTTTGTCAATTTGTTTCCAATTGTTTTATTGGATAATTGCTCCCGCTGGAAGCTTCTGGTCAATTTAATCCTAAATGTGATCCTCAGCCAAGCTTTAATGATATGACCTGAGAATTAGGGGGATTTTTGACACTGAGAATGTGCACAAAATCCAGAAAAGTCCATTTTAAATGGCCGTGACTGTATTGTACTAAATAACAGATATTATTGACCAAAATAATTTTGGGGGTACTTATGCAACTGGGTGGACATTAATCATGACAAGAACATGCTTTTTTAAAATCCGACCTTTAAAAGGAAACTTTCATTAGATTTATGCGGCACAAAACAGAGCCTGGCTACATGATTACTGACAAGTAGGTGTTTTTTTTAAAAAAATGTCTGACTGTAACGGGGGAGTAAGGGGGGATAGGATGGTACAGGGCTCCTAGGCTGAACCTACAATTAGGGACTCTCAGCTGTCCCATATCCTGATGGTAGACTTAGTGGTAGTCAGAGTCGAGCCTCCAAAGTGACCCTGTCTCATGTCCTGTGTCCTCTCCTGTCCTGGCCCTAACAACTGTGTCCTCACCACCCCAGGGGATTGACCCGGACAGGGCCCCACAACCCACCAACACAGAACAACAGATGGGGTAACAAAAAACCTCATACACACCAAAAACCTACACCAGGAAAAATCAAGAAAATACGGGTGAGGAATAATAAGGGAAAGGAGGTAATACAAAAACACTCAACTTGCACAAACCGCAGCAGACAGCACAGCAGCAACCACCATGTCCTCTCTACTCCCAGGGTAGCTTCTAACTGGATAGAATAACAAGCACAATACCCAAGAAGCAGAGGGCTGATATCCTGGATGGAAGTGATTAAATGCTGACAGCTGAGCAAGACTGCTGCTGCAGCAGTGAAGGAATTAACTCTTAATGTGCCCGAAGGAAAAAAAACTACATTTAAAGTGCAAAGTTCCAGATGCTAAATAAGAAAGCTGACCCTGAGTCTGTCCTTATGCACGTGACATGGACCTTATGTAGGGAGAGACCTGTCAATCCACTGGAACTGGTGGGAAAAAGCCCCAGATTGGTCAGGTTCTCCCTATAGTCTCTGTCCGGCTTTTCAAACTATGTTCCAGCTCCTGCATTTAGTTGAAAGACATACCTGCCTGCAAGCATGCAACCAGGCTTTGATTCATGATGTCCATGGCTCAAGCAGCATGAATCTAATGTTGGGCTCCCTTCAGTAATTTTTTTCCTTTACCAGTCTAGATCATCTAGATCTACATTCATTACCGTCTTTAATTTTACTTCTCTGCACTTTATTCTCTTGTGTAAACATATTTCCTCCCAAATGTTCTCAGATCAAAGAATCATCTTCCATAACTACCTCTGGCTTTGATTGGAGCCTCCCCACCTCCAGACCTGTATATGAATCATTGTCGGTGATCACATCTATAGGTTGCCCAAGAGACAAGAGTGCAAAAGTGATGTAATATAAACATGATATTTATTTGCTGGTATTTCAGGACGTAGAATAGTTGTGTCAACAAAAACTTTCCAAATATTTATATATTCTTAATTCATTTTCTCACGGTAACTGATACAGTAGGTCAGACGTCTGGTCACATTGTTTCTACAAGCCTGCATTACACTCCTCTGTTAGTTCACTTTGCACACTGAAGTGTTGTGATTATGTAGCGCCCCACAGGGCAGGCAGTTAACCTACTCGTTGCCAGGCCGTCGACTGTCGTTGTCACGGGTGGTCTAGCCTGGCTCCGTTGCCCCAAGGCGTGCAGAAGATGGCTGGAGAAGGATGATGGGGGTAGTAGTGAGGTGAATGTCGTGACGCCACCTATTGTATGTGGCCAAGGAATGAGCTGCCGCTGCTGTCGCTGTCCTCCAGGGCGGATGGTGGTAGCAGCTATGGATGGTATCGCTCACCACAGGTGGAGCGGGACCCGGGGAGGATGATGTGAGGAGTAGTAATTGCGGGTGCCAAAGCGCGGAGGGGCAGTGCCGGTAATAAAAAGACAGAGTCTATGGCTTCAGTTCTAGGTTGTTTACTCACTTTTAGTGCTGTGCCGCTCACCCGGATAATACCAGTCACTTGCTATGATGGGCTGCATCGAACCCGAACCCGTTTGAGATCAGTCCGCTGTGGTGTTCGGTAAGTTCCCTCCTTGTAACACCTGTCTGTGGATTGAAGCTACGAGGGGACCCTGGGTATCACGAGTAGTACAGTACTCTTGTCCCTATATTAAGGTGCCACGGTTCCACTGTGGGGTCTGAAGTCATCCAGGTCCCCGAATCATATGGGGTATTATATTGTGTGAATACTACTGTGGGGTCCATCCTACCTTGTATCAGAGGATTTGGGCATTATACTGTGTATAGGGGGGGCTTTGGGGACATTATACTGTATGAAGACTACTTCTGAGACATTATACTGTGTGAAGACTACTGTTGGAGAATTATACTGTAAAAAGACTACTTCTGGGGTATTATATTACAATCAGAAGAGCTTTGGGGGCATTATACTTTTGAAAGGGGGCATTGAGTAAATTATACAGAGTGAGGACTACTGTTGGAGCGAACACACAGTGTGAGGTATGTTGTAGCAATATGTATATGCTGTATGTCCCCTAGGGGCCTCTAGGGGTCTCACCACTTGTATGTGTGCACCACAAGCAAGTGGGAACTCGCTGGTACTGCAGACAGAGTGCAGGCAGCAGAGAAAGATGTTATGGCTGACAATACCACCTAATAAATAGCCTGAAGATACCCACAGAGTGTGATTACTGAGAGACACAACAACAGAACATGGTGGCAGCTGGGCACAGAACCTTCATGTGACACCTGCAAATCCTCAGAGCGTGTGTGTGAGACTGGGACTGCACAGAACATCATAGCAACTGTGAGTACAGATTTCCTGTCATTACTACAAGATGGAGACTGGTCTGAAGCCCCCTCAGAAACTGGATGTCTCATCATGTAATCTATCCCAGACATGGAGACACTGGAAAGAGGAGTTTTCTCTGTATGTGGATCTGACAGTGGCCCCCAGTGATGACAAACGTAAAGTAAAGCTGTTTTATTACTTAATTGGGGAAAAGGCAGAGAACTAGCCCAGACCTTACTGCCAGACACAGACCGCCTCGTCCTAGCAGAGATTGTGGACTGTGGAGGCATTTGATAAGCACTGTGACCCCAAGAGAAATGAGACTGTGGAGAGATACAAGTTTTTCACAAGACAGCAGGCGGATGGTGAAAATGTAGACAGATATGTGACAGAGCTGAGGACATTGGCTGCAACATGTGGCTTTGGGGAAATCAGGGATAGCCTCATAAGAGACAGAATTGTATGTGGCATTATGGACACTCGCCTCAGAGAACGTTTACTCAGAGACGAAGAGCTGACCTTAGAGAGATGCATGCAAATCTGCAGGGCTGCAGAGCTGACAAAGCGCAGCCTGAAGATGATGGCAGCACCAGTGATAATAATGATGATGATGAGGTACATGCAGTATCTATGAGAGGAAAGACAAGAGCAAGCTCCCCTATAAGCACGATCCACTGCAAATATTGTGGTAAGAGACATGAGAGAGACAAGACCAAGTGTGCAGCATATGGCGAAACCTGCAGGTTATGTGGCATTATGGACACTCGCCTCAGAGAACGTTTACTCAGAGACGAAGAGCTGACCTTAGAGAGATGCATGCAAATCTGCAGGGCTGCAGAGCTGACAAAGCGCAGCCTGAAGATGATGGCAGGCACCAGTGATAATAATGATGATGAGGTACATGCAGTATCTATGAGAGGAAAGACAAGACCAAGCTCCCCTATAAGCACGATCCACTGCAAATATTGTGGTAAGAGACATGAGAGAGACAAGACCAAGTGTGCAGCATATGGCGAAACCTGCAGGTTATGTGGCAAGAAGAATCATTTCTCAGCTGTCTGCAGGCTGGGAACAAGCAAACAGCATAGACAGGTCCACACTGTGACACCAGACACTGACAGTGCAGAGGACATTACATGGCTACAGCTGCAACCTGCAACAGAGAATGTCAATGTAATCAGGCAGCCAGTAGTTAAGGATGCCCAGCAGCTCTATGCAACCTTCCTGTTGGATGAGAAGCCCATTAGATTTCAGCTGGATTGTGGAGCAAGCTGTAATGTAATTCCAAGTGCTCTGCTGAACAAGCAGGTTTCCATTGAGCCAACGGACAAGGTACTGGTGATGCACAACAAAAGTGTTCTGAAACCTATGGGGACATGTAAGCTCAAAATACGGAACCCATGTAACAGGAAAAGTTACAGAGCTGAATTTACCGTGCTGCATGGTGGGAACCATGTACCAATACTGGGAGTAAAAGCAGTGCAGGCAATGGACATAATAAAAGTACAGTCTCAGAACATTATGTCTGTTGAGGTTTCCCAGGATATTCCAAATCCCAAACTAAATGCAGAGCGCAATTTGGACTTTCAAAAAATAAAAATGGAGTATGCTGATTTATTTGAAGGTGATGGATGTTTTGGAGGTAAATACAGGCTATAAATTGATAAAACCGTGCAGCCTACCAGATTACCTACAAGAAGGGTGCCTGTAGCTTTAATTCAACCACTGAAAGTAGAGCTACAAGATTTACAGAAAAGAGGCATGATAGAACCAGTCCAGAAGAGTACAGATTGGATCAGCAGTTTGGTCATAGTGCAGAAACCATCAGGCAAGTTAAGAATATGCATTGATCTGAAGCCACTCAACAAGGCGCTGAAAAGAAGTCATTACCCGATGCCAACATTGGAGGATGTTCTCCCAGATCTATCAAAGGCTAAAATATTTTCTGTATGTGATGTAAAAAATGGATTCTGGCATGTGGAACTGACTGAAGAATCAAGTTTATTGACAACATTTTCTTCACCATTTGGACGCTATAAATGGCTGAGACTGCCCATGGGACTAAAACCTGCTCCGGAGATGTTCCAGCATAAATTGATGCATACTTTGGAAGGACTTCCTGGAGTAAAAACAATAGCAGATGATATCCTTATAGTGGGAGAAGACGAAGATATGAAATCTGCAATCAAGGATCATGATCAGAAGATGATACAATTTTTGGACCGATGTAGAGCAAAACAAATAGAGCTGAACGTGGACAAATTCAAACTGAAAATGACAGAAGTTGCATATATTGGACATCTTCTGACCTCAAATGGTGTAAAAGTGGATCCAGAAAAGGTGAGAGCAATTCAAGATTTGCCAACCCCAACTGATGTGTGTGGAGTACAACGATTTCTGGGCATGGTAAATTATCTCTCCAAGTTTTGCAAGCATCTGTCAGATATGTGTGAGCCACTGAGACAGCTAACCCACAAAGATGTGCTCTGGGAATGGACAGAAAACCAGGAAACTGCTTTCCGGTCAGTAAAGAAGGCTATTGCAGATGCAGCAACCCTGAAGTATTTCGACCCAGATCGAGAAGTGGTGGTACAATTTGATGCTTCAGAAAAAGGCCTTGGAGCTACACTAATGCAGAACAAACAGCCAATCACGTTTGCAAGCAGAGCCCTAACAACAACAGAGCAGGGATATGCTCAGATTGAGAACAAGTAACAGTGCAGTCTGATCACAAGCCATTGGAGAGCATTACAAACAAAACCACTACTAAATGCCCCAAAGAGACTACAGTGCATGCTGTTACGACTTCAGAAATACGATTTGACATCTGTTACTGTCCAGGAAGAGACTTACTGATTACAGATACTCTAAGCAGAGCATACCTACCTGTCACAAATGATGAGTAGAATGAAATTGAAACCATCAATATGTGTGACTATCTGGCGGTGTCAAAAGACAAGTTTAAGCAAATACAGACTTGTACAGAGAAGGATAAAATACTCCAGATCTTAAAGACTGTCATCTTGCAGGGCTGGCCAAAATACAAGCAGCATGCACCTAGGGAAGTTTCTTCATTCTTTCACGTAAGAGATGAACTGTCAGTGCAGCAAGGAATCATCTTTAAAGGAGACAGAGCTGTTATACCAGAAGCACTCAAGAGAGACATACTGGAAACACTGCACTCTTCGCACTTAGGCAGAGAAGGATGTCTATGGCGAGCAAGAGAATCTATTTATTGGCCAGGAATGAATGACCAAATTAAAAACTATATAGCACAATGTGAAATATGTGCATCCTGCAGTGATAAGCAACAAAAGGAGACATTGCAACCTCATGAAATTCCACAGAGGCCTTGGTCAAAAGTTGGAACAGATGTGTTCACATGGAATGACAAAGAATACCTGATTACAGTGGACTATTTATCTAACTTTTGGGAGATTGATTTGTTACACAAGGGCGACAACAGTGATTAAAAAACTCAAGGCCCATTTTGCCAGGTATGGCATTCCAGATATCGTGTTCTCTGACAATGCTGCTCAGTTTACTTCAGAAGAGTTTAAAACTTTCAGCAAGAGATGGGAATTTGAACACCAGACGTCTTCTCCAAGATATCCACAGAGTAATGGCAAAGCAGAGTCCGCAGTAAAAACGGCCAAAAGACTCCTTAAAAAAGCAAAACAGGCAGGTACTGATGTATATCTGTCTATACTGGATCATAGAAACACACCCACCCAAGGCATAGACAGCAGTCCGGCACAGAGGCTCATGAGTAGACATACAAAGACACTCATACCAACCGCTAGTCATCTGTTAAAGCCAAAGTTGGTGGGAAACATCAAAGCTCAACTAATGAAAAATCAAGATAGCCAAGCTTTCTATTACAATAAATCTGCAAAGGATCTGCCAGATCTCCAGAGGAATGACGACATACGGCTGCAGCCAAGCAGCAAATACGACAAACACTGGCAAAAGGCAAAGGTTGTCCAGAAACTAGGACCTCGGTCCTACGAAATTGTAACAGAAGACGGAAGAAGCCTAAGGAGAAATAGGAGATATTTGAGGAAAACACAAGAACAAGATGATTCATGGCCTTTTGAACAATATCCTGATACCCAAGATAACGAGGCAGCAAGTCCAAGCCAAGTACCAACAGTGACTGCTGACCATCAGGGTGAGACTGTTAACCAGAGACAGGCAATATCAGAAGGCACATTACCAGAATCAGAACAACTACCAGAGGTGGACATTGACTCTTCTTATGTTACTAGGGCCGGCAGAATGATCAGAAAGCCTGCGCACCTCAAGGATTATATCTAACTGTATATATTGTAATTCTCTTTTACTTGGTCAGATTAACTTGTGTTTATTAAGTTTGATTGTTATTCTTGTTTAAAGAGAAAGGATGTAGCAATATGTATATGCTGTATATCCCCTAGGGGCCTCTAGGGGTCTCTATTCTTGTATGTGTTTACAAGCAAGTGGGAACTCGCTGGTACTGCAGACAGAGTGCAGGCAGCAGAGAAAGATGTTATGGTTGACAATACCACCTAATAAATAGCCTGAAGATCTCCACTGAGTGTGATTACTGAGAGACACAACAACAGAACATGGTGGCAGCTGGGCACAGAACCTTCATGGGAATGAGCTGCCGCTGCTGTCGCTGTCCTCCAGGGCGGATGGTGATAGCAGCTATGGATGGTATCGCTCACCACAGGTGGAGCGGGACCCGGGGAGGATGATGTGAGGAGTAGTAATTGCGGGTGCCAAAGCGCGGAGGGGCAGTGCCGGTAATAAAGAGACAGAGTCTATGGCTTCAGTTCCAGGTTGTTTATTCACTTTTAGTGCTGTGCCGCTCACCTGGGTAACCTGGGTAACCAGTCACTTGCTATGATGGGCTGCATCGAACCCGAACCCGTTAGAGATCAGTCCGCTGTGGTGTTCGGTAAGTTCCCTCCTTGTAACACCTGTCTGTGGATTGAAGCTACGAGGGGACCCTGGGTTTCACGAGTAGTACT